>NC_067196.1:14962115-15265448 GCF_000699445.3 Schistosoma haematobium | reverse complement strand
CTGATATATAATAACTTTCATTCTTTGTCTCATCCTGGCGCAAAAGCTTCAACAAAACTAATCAATGCCAGATACATATGGCCGAATTTACAGAAGGATGTACACAAATGTGTTAGAGAGTGTTCAGCATGTCAACAATCAAAGATTAATCGTCACACAAATTCACCCATAGGTGTTTTCTCGCAACCAGATGCACGTTTTGCCCATGTGCATATCGACTTGGTAGGCCATTTACCACGTTCAAACGGTTTCAATTATCTTTTTACATGCATAGATCGATTCACCAGATTCCCTATAGCCATCCCGATAGCGGACATCACAGCGGAAACAGTAGCCAAAGTTTTCATGCAGAACTGGGTAACCATTTTTGGTACACCCATAACAATAACGACGGATAGAGGAGCGCAATTTGAATCCGAACTATTTAATAACTTGGCTAAACTTCTAGGCTCCAATAGGATACGCTGCACGGCATATCATCCTCAGGCTAATGGGATGGTAGAACGTTTTCACCGTCAGCTAAAAACCGCCCTTATATCTCACTCAAACCCCAATCAGTGGACAGAATTCCTAACGTTAGTTATGTTGGGAATACGAACATCTGTCAAAACTGACGCACAGTGTTCAGCTGCGGAACTGGTTTTCGGAACAACTCTGAGACTACCCGGTGAATTTATTAACCCTAATACTAACAGTCAAAAACTTAATTTAGAAAATTATGTAGATCAACTACGGGACCACATGTCTAAAATTAAGCCGATTAATACTCGTGAACAATCGCGCGCCGTATATATACCTAAAGACCTAAGCAATTGCACGCACGTCTGGATAAGATGTGACAAAATAAAAGCACCACTCAGTCCCCCATTTGAAGGTCCTTTCAAAGTCATCTCAAGAAAATCTAAATATTTCGTGATAGAAAATCATGGAAACACCGACACAGTAAGTATTGATAGGCTAATGCCGGCTTATCTAGATCATGAACCACCATACGTGTTGTTAGATCGTTTAACTGACAAATCCATTACGGAATCGAAATGTAAAGATGATAAATCTTTACAAATGACTAAAACGGTTCGCTGGGCACATCCAATTAGTCAGTCAAGGATGTTGACAGTTTCGGCTGCAGGATAAAATCTAACCACGCAGCTAATCACACTCTGCATCTACTTAAAAATATTTTTTTTTCCTCATTCCGCCTCACCGACAAATCCCCAGACCTTTTACCTTTGATATATAAGTGTTATGTTAAACATTTTTTTTAAAATACTGGACACATAAGCTAGGTATTCCGAAACGATGGCTGAGGATTTTAATCAAACTCATACAACTAACACTGACAAATACAACGA
Organism: Schistosoma haematobium; assembly: GCF_000699445.3. NCBI lineage: Eukaryota > Metazoa > Platyhelminthes > Trematoda > Strigeidida > Schistosomatidae > Schistosoma > Schistosoma haematobium. The sequence goes on along the minus strand of NC_067196.1, from coordinate 15,264,096 downwards.
ATTCTAAAAGCAACCCAGGCGAGTTTTATAATTTCTTTTTCTGGTTAATTAACTATGTTGGCTGTACTTCTTATATATTTATATACATTTTTCACGTAGACTGGCTATACAATATATACCATATGAACTACTTCTAAAAGTTTTCGGTGGAGGATATGTTTAGTAGCTTGATACGATTAATACTACTATTAATAAGTAGTTTTCTAGACAACATTTTGGATTAAACCATGGTCAAGTGCTTATTATAGTTCTCATCATTTTTTTTCATGTTTAGGAAACTTACGTAATGACTTAACCAGTTTCCCTGCAGCATGCTTTTTAGTGTGATCATATAACCCATCTTTATTGGCAATATTCAGATTTTTTTAAATTTCTGACACTTAAGAATCAATAACCGTGAAGATATAGTACAGTGCGTTACTGTAAGATTACTATGTCAGCCGCATTGATTCCACATACCTAATTTTAAACAACTTATAAGGGAACTGTTTAGTAATCATAACATTGAACTGACAATATGAATATCACGACTATGCTAACGTTAAACCAATTATTATTAGTGGCCCATACAAAGTCCTGGAACTTAACATTAGCGTTATAAAAAAGACATTTTATGTCAATAACTGATATATATATATACATATATATATATTCTTTGGTTTAAATATAACGTAAAATGGAAATTTACTAAACTTGTATTTTTTTTTTCTATAGTAATAATATTCATGTAAACAAAGAACTTATACTTTTCCAATATGGCACCTTGATATATCAATCTGTCCTCTTGTCATTTTTCTCTCATATGTGCGCGACTTACGGGCAACAAACATCGTATTGAAGGTGGGTCTGGTGAACAAAAACGCAGGCCCCACACGCACTCGAACCTCTGCCCTCCTGAATGCTAGACCGCGTGCTTAGCCGTTAAGCCACATCAGACCACGGAGGAAGTGACTTCAATATTTCCTTACACCAATTAATCACTCATAATACTAATGAGTAATAGGACTTACACACTTCTGAAGTGCAAACCAATTCGTTACTTGGATGAACTGACGAAATATTGCTTCAATATATCATGCATACCTAAATCAAACCAGAAAAGGGTATTTGACACAACTGTACTTGATCCGCATACTCTACACAATTTTTTTTTGCTTCTTAACCGTGTATTCTTTTCCGTTTTGTGCAATACTCTGTTGCACCCTTGGTTACGCACCTAGTTGTTAAGGGCGGTCATCACAGGCTCAAGGTCATGCGTTTGATCGATTTTGTTAAAGAGTCCAACTTCTAGCAAGTTCACCCTTTTACATATATGCATTACAAAAGAGTATATTTTTTTTGTTTTCATGGTTTTTCGTGCACAAGATATCTACACTATATCTATTTCCTTCCAGAATACCAATCCGTTCTGGAGGTCAAGCACTTACATGGAACCGAACAATTATCAATTACATTTATGTATTTCCATTTTGTATCTTATTATTTTATGCAGGCAGTGGAGCAGTTCTTCAGGTTTGCTTGATTTTCACCATTACCTTTGAAGTAGATTCTTCTTTACCTTTTACTTGAGGGCGACTCAAGAGGCAGGTGAGTAAACACCTGATAGCCGGTCTGAGCACGGAAAAATCGTACCTCAACAACATGGTGTTGGGTAGCCCGCTCGCGGCACTTCCTCAGATATTCTTATTCCACATTCTCACACTTTCTCTTGAAAGCACGCAGCAAACCGTCGGCGATAGTTGTAGAAGAAATCACGTGCTACAAAATAAGATGACAAGCTAGTAAAGAAGAGACATCCATGGACTATCGTTGACAGCGTCAGTCGTCACTGATTGTAAGTCAAACAGTGAGCGAGTTGATAATTTTCCCTTGGGATGAGAAATAGAACTAAGGTGTTTTCGATAGTTAGGTTAATCGAACCGACGTTCCTACGGAAGTCGATTCTAGGGGGAAGCTAATGTAACAGCTTAGGTTGGTTGGTTAAGAGTTGACCTCATACAACCAAGCGTATGCCAAAACAGTATTGTTCAAGTATTCATTCACTTCCTTGTTTTGTATAAGCGTTATATTCCCTATTATCTTATATTGAATGTTGAGAGCCTTTGTTTGTCTGAACAGATAATCCCACGCTCCACTGTGACTGCGCTAAGATCGAAATAAAGACCTATTCACTACTTGTCTGGTTTCTTCTATCAATAGCACGAGGGTTACCTATAAGACACGAAAAGGTTGCAATTCGGAATCTGGAACACATAACACCTACAAATATATTAATACTGTAGTGTGGACTTACTTTGAATCGTTCGGTAAAATTTGTACTTACTAATACCAAGTTTACTTCTCGTTCCGTGTGAAGTGTACGTGTTCGCCAGTACCGGTGACAACGGGCTACTTAGACAGGCTTTTGCTGATTTACGAGGGTCGTCACATATGAGCTCGTACAATCTGGCCACTTAAAATTTGTTGTAACACCTGTTACAACTTATGAACTGATCACGAAACTTTAACTCATCTAAAGCAACTTCAGAAGAACGTAACTCCTCATGTGTTCTTGATAGGAAAGCAATGGTTGAATTGTCTGCTTGGTCGGTACGCCTGTCCATTACACCCATGGATGAGCTTTTAATGTAAGCGATCAAAGTATCAATGTTTGTAGTTAGATCGCCGATTGCTTTCATCATCATTTTTCCGTCGAAACTGTGCAACGATTACATTAAATACAACTTACAGTTCACTAACTTCCATTGATATACACGGAAGCGGTTTTTAAAAAACGTCTGTTCTTGATGAACTACTTTATGAGCATGTATCCAATAGGTACCTACCTCGCTATAGGTGAACAATTTGCATTCAAAACGTTAACCACTGGTAAGTCTAGTGGTACGCACCGACCTTCAATTTTAGCAAACTTCATTTCTTCGGAAGTGCGCAAGTAATCAACCAATCTGTGATATTGATTGTCGTCCTACGCTCAACACTCAGACTCATGTTTTCAATTGTATGCTTACTTAGTTACGCCTATTACTCCCGATGGAGCATAGGCCGCCGACCAGCATTCTCCAACACATCCTGTCCTGGGTCTTCTTTCCTAGTTTCATACAATTCTTGTTCATTTTTCTCATGTCTATCTCCATTTCTCGGCATAATGTGTTCTTTGGTCTTCCTCTTCTCTTTCGGCCTTCAGGATTCCATGTGAGGGCTTGTCTTGTGACGTAGTTGGGTGCTTTCCTCAATGTGTGTCCTATCCACTTCCAGCGCTTCCTCCGCTGGGATCTGGTTTGTTCTCTCCCACAGTAGGTTGTTGCTAATAGTGTCCGGCCAACGGATCTGAAGTATTTTGCGTAGACAACTGTTAACAAACACCTGTATTTTCTGGATGATGGACTTCGTAGTTCTCCAGGTTTCTGCCCCATACAGTAGAACTGTCTTAACGTTTGTATTGAAAATCCTGACCTTGGTGTTGGTTGACAGTTGCTTTGAGTTCCAGATGTTCCTCAGTTGTAAATATGCTGCTCTTGCTTTTCCGATCCGCGCCTTCACATCTGCATCAGATCTACCCTGTTCATCAATGATGCTGCCCAGATATGTAAAGGTTTTTACATCTTCCAAATCTCCGTCAATTGTGATTGGATTGGTGCATGCTGTGTTGTATCGGAGAATCCTGCTTTTCCCTTTGTGTATATTGAGACCTACTGCTGCTGAAGCTGCTGCCACACTGTTCGTCTTCACCTGCATTTGTTGTTGCGTTTTGGATATGAGGGCCAGATCATCTGCGAAGTCCAGATCGTCCAACTGCATCCTAGATGTCCATTGTATCCCGTGTTTCCCTTCAGATGTTGACGTCTTCATGATCCAGTCGATCACCAGGAGAAAGAGAAAGGGTGAGAGTAAGCAACCTTGCCTGACACCGGTCTTTACCTCAAACGAGTTTGTCAACTGTCCTCCATGCACGATTTTGCAGTGTAATCCATCATATGAGTTCTGTATGATATTGACTATCTTCTGAGGCACGCCGTAGTGTCGAAGAAGTTTCCATAGTGTTGTTCTGTCCACGCTATCAAATGCCTTTTCGTAGTCAATGAAGTTGATGTAGAGCGATGAATTCCATTCAATTGATTGTTTCACAATGATCCGTAGAGTTGCGATTTGGTCTGTACACGATCTATCCTTACGGAATCCTGCCTGTTGGTCACGAAGTTGGGCGTCTACGCAGTCCTTCATTCTGTTTAACAATAACCTGTTGAAGACTTTTCCCGGTATTGAGAGAAGAGTGATGCCCCTGTAGTTATCACACTTGCTGAGATCGCCTTCCTTCGGTATTTTGACCATAAGTCCTTCTTTCCAAATCGTTTTGAACAGGATGTGGAGTATCCTTGCAGTTACTGCTACGTCTGCTTTAAGTGGAATGTCGTCTGGTCCTGCTGCTTTGCCACTCTTGATTTATCTGATGGCCATACTGATTTCTTAAATTGTTGGTGGGACAACATCGATTGGGAGGTCTGTGGATGTTACTTCGATGTTGGGTGGGTTCAGTGGGGCTGGTTGACTTAAGAGTTCTTTGAAGTATTCTATCCACCTGTTTCGTTGTTCTTCAATGTTGGTGATTACCTTGCCTTCGTTGCTTTTCATTGGTCGTTCTGATTTACGGTGATTTCCAGACAGTTTCTTTGTCGTGTCATACAGTTGTTTCATGTTTCCTTCACTTGCAGCCTTTTCGGCCGTTATTGCTAAATCTTCCACATATTTACGTTTGTCCGTTCTGATGCTCCTCTTCACTTGCTAGTTTACTTCTGTGTATTCAGCTTGTGCCTTAGCTTTTTCTGCTCTTGTTCGGCTGGTATTGATTGCTGCTTCCATGTTCCTCCGTTCTAGAATCTTATCCAGTGTATCAACAGTGATGCATTCCTTACGATAGTGCTTCTTGTGGCCCAGAACCTCATGACATATTGAGGTGACTGCCTCCCTGATCCCTTTCCAGTTGTTCTCCACAGTATTTCCCTCTCCACTGAATAGATTATGAAAGGCCTGGAACTTATTGCTGAGGGCTATCTTGAATTTATTGAGTTTGTCAGTATCCTGAAGAAAGGCCGCATTAAACTTTTGTAATATTGTACGCCCCATTGTCCAGTACTTCTTGAGTTTCAATTTCATCTTGACGACCAGCAAGTGATGATCTGATGCTATATCAGCTCCTCTCTTGGTTCTCACGTCCTCCATCGTCCTCTTGAACTTTTTGTTGATGCAGATATGGTCGATTTGGTTTTGTATGGTGATCCAGTGAAGTCCATGTGATTTTGTGAATGCGCTTATGTGGGAATATAGTGCTGACTATGACCAGTTTATTGAAGGCACATAGGTTTGCAAATCTCTCACCATCTTCGTTCCTTTCTCTCAGTCCGCGTCGTCCCATGATGTCTTCATATCCAGTGTTGTCCGTTCCAACTTTGGCATTGAAATCTCCCATCAGAATGGTCAGGTCCTTTGTTGGGCACTTCTCGATGAGCAGCCTATTGTAGAATTGATCTTTAGCGTCTTCATTGTAGTCGTTGGTAGGCGCATAGCATTGGATAATGTTCATTGAAATGCCCTCTTTCTTTGTTTTGAACGAGGCTTTGATGATCCTTGGTCCATGAGATTCCCATCCTATAAGTGCCTTTTGTGCTTGTTTGGACAGCATCAATGCAACTCCCTGTGTATGTGGAGCATTTTTTTCTTCACGGCCGGAGTATAACAGAAGTTCTCCTGAAGTTAGTGGTTGTTGTCCAACTTGCGTTCAGTGTGTTTCACTGATCCCAAGTACCTCTAGGTTGTATCTCCTCATTCGTGCAGCAATTTGGAAGACTCTCCCGGTGTCCCACATTGTACGAATATTCCATGTACCTAAATAAATGGTCGCTCTGGTTGTCAGAAGGGGCATCAGCTTCGTAACTTCCGAAGGAATTCGGCTTTGATCATGAGGCGTCATAGCTCTTCTAAATGAAGACCTTCTGACTCCCGGGCAGAGTTTAAAAGGTTTGAATAATTTTTTCTGGTTAGCGTTTTTAGTGACTTAGTTTTTTACGGGATGGGGTCGCTAACCCCACGCCTAACTTTCCTCCTTTATCCGGGCCTGGGACTGGCAGTAGCCCCAGTAGCCGTTCATAAGTAGTATATAACTATGGTCAGATACGAAATGTGATTCCGCGGAAGATTGAGAGGGGAAGAACGGGATCGAAAAACAGTTATGATTAAATGCCTGAACAATGAAATTCGAGACAATGGACTGATATTTGCAAAAAGAACAGTTAAGTTTGAGACAACTGAGTGATATTTTGCAAACAAAAGATTACCTGTATGTTTGTCAGGTTTTAGTGAGATTTTCTATAATTTAGTGTTCAAATACATTCAGTTGTCCACACTCGTGCTTTTGTTCACTACAGTATTATTTCTCGATCATACAATCCTTGAAGCCAAATATGCGGTAACTGAGAATATTTACTTTGAAGATTTACCAAGTAATGTAGGTCGGAATTAGTGGATGCGCGTAAGTTGATCGGTCTGGTGTGGTTCTGTCATTCTGGTGTGGTCACCACTATGTAACCCTCTTGCTTTTCGCATTTCCAGCACTTTACAGAAGTCCTTTGGGGAATAGGTTTATTATTCCTGATACATAACTAAATAAACTGAAAACAGTCTAACAAACTGGAACGACATTTACTTTTTGTGACTAAACTATTGGAATGGGATGCAAATAAAAAAGAGTGAAACTTAAGAGGAGGATAATAGTTGACAACAATCCAGATTAAAAAGAAAACAAAAGGTTAAGGGCTTCGGTGTTTAGACGAAAGTTTGTGAAGTATGTCGACGGGCGATAATCAACAAAGACTGCAACTCAACTAGGAATTTTTCATCAAACATCGTGGTCTTTGATATCGTGTAAGGTTTTAACCCGGAGCACCTGATTTCGTCGCGCGAATCACAGAAAGATACCATGACGTATGCGACTGAAATGGGCTTTGCTAAATATCCAGCTAGCAACAACATTCTATTTGCAACAATATAACAACCGAACTGTTATTAAGTCCCATTCAACGTCGTCTAAATTAAACTAGCAGCGAGACTACCTGACTTGAGTCGTTTGACAAGGGAGCTACCAAGTGATATTATTCACTCATAGCATACATAAATCCGTTCATTTAGCCACTTGCTTTCACGATATCAAACCAACATGTCAAATTGAGACCATAACTGTGACTGATAAGTAGTAAACTGTTGCTCCATGTAGTGACATATACTCACCGATGTATGTAATGGAAATTATGTCCTGCAATATATCTCCAGGTTGTTATATTTTGTTGTAGTTTGAATTCTGGAAATCAGAACACAATATTTACTAAAATTAATGAGTCTTATGTAGTTGGGTGAAACAAACACCCCGACTCACTGAGAGCAAATAACTACATACGTGTTTTCTATGTTTGCTAAACTTCCTTTTTAATACATATAAGGTGGGAATAAACCAGAAAAATAATCATGCCAATATTAGCAAAGTCAAGTCTTTTAACTAATGTTACTAGAAATGGTAGCATAACACCCAATAATAATAACAGCGCCGCTTTTAAGTGATAAACAAACTAATTCTTTTAACAAAAGCTTAAAAGTTATAAGTGAACTAAACACAACATAATGGGAAACGAATGTTCTAATCAAGTTCGATAAGTAACTGTATAAACAGCACACGTAAACACATTCGAATAATTTAAAACACAAACAACGCTTGCAAAACTGCAATCGAAATGGCCCTGGTCGGCCATTCAGGCATGGTCACTGTTCAACTTATTCCTTTTTATGTTGAGTATATTATTCTATCCCTAGTCCAAACATGTCCTGTAGAAGTGCTAGACGCCATTTTGGTGATTGTCACGATATGACGAGTCAGTTTAAACAGCGGTTTGACTTCCACGTAAGATCTTGTAGATTTGTAAGTTACATCGAGACAAATCGACAATGTTGTAATTAGGTCTACTATTCAAGTGTTGAAGATTAATGTACTAATATCGAACTAAACCATAATCCTAAAGACTAATATCCAGAGGGTAAATGGGTATTGGACACAACCGTACATAACTAACAGTTTTACTCCTGATTATCGATTCACAATGAGTCTTCCGTTGGCTGGAGAAACTCATAATAGGATCTGGATGTCGTCTCTTAACTTGGCGGAAAATCTCAGTGTAGAAAACTGCTGTCGTATGTTTGATTGTTACCAAAGACTGATCTCCAGCGAAATGTAATTAATTCTTGTATGCTACCGCACTTTGATTTCCGGGAGAATCGTTTTCACCAGCATATGCGGAACCAACTTAACAGGGGAAAAGGCTAGCATCTGCAAAGTGATTAAAGAGGACCTCTTGAACTTGGCCTTACTTACCCGACGTTTGATTCATCCGAACCCAATATATAGTACACAATTTGTTCACGTCACTGTCGCTCAAGCGGCCACCACCAAATTTCATTAAATCAAACCATGAGGTGCTATAAAAATCTTCGTTCGAACTTTTATTTCAAGAGTACGAACATTACCGACTTCACTTTTAGCCTACGGTTGAAGTTCACAGAACACCTGTGTGGTTAAGGGAATAATTTCAGTCAAACACCTTTACAAGTCAACTTTTAACAAGCAACAAAGTAAATCCTTGGTAGTTACATTGTAAAATAACCAGTTTTCGGTAAATTTTATCCTAACTTGTTATGTCCTGTTCCATACTGACCATTAATACTTGCCCAATCACCGATCAGAATCCTACTACTGATTTGGTCTATTACTTAATGTATAGTTTAGTGTTTGTGTCTTAGACAATCACACGCTTGACCAGTACTATTGACCCTGAGCCAGCAGCCGAGTTCCTATCTTTCGACCATTCGCAAGCTCCTCCATATTGCCAGCCCCCAGTCTAAAAGTCAGAATCCAGTTCCTACTATATTTGTATTTCAAACATATATGATTGTATACAGATATACCGAAGCGCATGACTCCATGAAATAAAAATAACAATTATACATGGGCAAGTCAAAAATGGGTGTGAATATGGAAGACTGTAAGTCGTCGACTAGAAACAAACTATAGACATTAAATCGTATAAACATAGTTCATGGGTTGACTGGAAGCTGAAATGCAGAAACCCGACGAAATCTCAGGCAATCATTACTGTTAATCATCAAGTGTGGTTCGTGATGTGGTTGGTATCTAAATGATGCTCATACTGCTCCTCTTTAGATAGGCCTTTGTCATTTTTTCAAAGGTATTTATCTGGCCATCTAGGTTCATGAAGTTTGCCGAGAAGCTTAGCATATGTTGTACATTATATTGTAGCCTTAAGAATCACATATGCTCCATGACACTTTCGCCGAACTTGTATCAACTAAATATGCCATTGTTTGTACTTCAGCAGTAAAAATGTTTCTTGTCGGCCAAGTCACATATGGTCAGATGTTCTTCTGAATGTCAACAAAGTTGTTTGTGAAGAATATTCGGATACTGCAATTTGGTTCTTTCATCACAATGTTTCCAAAGTCAACGAAAAGATAAAATTTCGTTTAAAAACTATACTTGGATAAACGGCATACGTATAGTGACGTGTGACTCCTATAATGATCAGTTAGACTATATATATTCCACGGAAGGTTGAAAGCCTTACGGTGGTGATGTTTGATAAAGTCTCGAGGGTGTCTGTAGTGAAACTAAAATGGTCATCATCAGTGTTGAATACCTTGAAAGTAATTTATTTCATGGGATTTTTCACTTCAATAGTTGTGACCTGGTTGAAGGAAGTGTGATCGAGAACTAGGGGTGAATTTAGAAGCAAAGTATATTATTTAAGAGATAATCAGCAAACTAAATGTACTGACACCAGGAAAATAACACTACAGTCCAGAAAAGTGTTTCGAACCAATATTTAGAAAATTGTCTCTCTGTGGATTCATCATTAGGATGACCTGGATTACTAAGTATGATGCAGTCACATTAAGATAGTTTACTGTATTTCCCTAACTTAGTGGAACGGTCTCAGTTGGCCCAAACAATTACTGTACAATCTAGGGACCCCAGAAATACTGAGATTTAACCAAGAAGTATTAGATGAACACGAACAGACGTAATTGTATTTGGAATTGAAATCAAGCAGTCAACAAGCACAAAGAGATAATTGGTTCATACAAACAACACAGTAACGCCTTTCGTTTCACAGAACTTCCACGACAAATTTTAAGTATGAAGCTGGTAGCCTCAGCTGAAATTGTAAAATTAAGTTGGTCGCATCCTGTTTTTAATTGTTATCGATCGCTTTCATTTTTATGTTTGGGTGAGCTCTAAATACATACTTTGTCATCGGCTCGCTTTTTCTCTTGTTCTTCTCTACTTCAGTTCTCTTCGCTCACACTCATTTAACACTCAAAGTACCTTCTAGTTCAACGGGAACCATTACACCAACCGACCCTGAAAAGGACATATTTCCGCTTTGTATACGTCGAAAACTCTGACTAAACAATTTTGTTTTGATAAGTGGTGTAAAATAACAATATTTTCAGGGCTACAAAATAGAAATAATTCTTCGTACAGTATAGTGTTGAGTGTTTTAATGCATCAACTGCGAATGGGTGCTCCATCGACTGGGGCTCTACCTGTAACTTATCAGCTGTATTGTTTGTTATTATTCTAGTGCAATTAGCCCATGTTTGGCAACCGATTCTACATGATTTCACCAAATTTCCTCTGCTTCTGGGGTATTTGTTTTTGACTATCGTCGTATACACCTGAAAACAAGTATGGGAGAAGTACCTGAAAAGTCAGATAAGGATGTGAAATCACTTCCACAATGCAATAGGCGGAGACAAGGTAGTGGATTTTTTTAGTACTTTGAATACAATAGAAATCATCCACTTAAAAGTCTTGGTGCCATCGGTAGCAGTCGGAGCTATTATTGGCAAAGGAGGAGAGTCCATTGCAAAGATACAGAAAGAAACTGGCGCAAGGATTAAATTATCGAAAGTAAATGATTTGTATCCCGGTGAGTCCCTCCAACTTTTTAACTGGTATAGTTTGACAGGTGTCTTTGTGTTTGTGATGGTTTTTCAGATGAACTTTCCCAACCTCCCTATTTTGGGGGAATGTTGAAGAATTTCCCCAGATCTGGGCAAATTTCTGGGCTTTTGTGCCCTTTCCCCATAATCTCCTCAAAAGTTCCTATGGTGGCTTCCCCGAAATAGGGAGATTGGGTTGTCATTCGACCACTGTGTGACAATAATTCCTTATTAGTTTAGTTCCTGTCTTATGGTATTATGTATGCTTCATGTCCACAGGCTGTTCCACATCTCATCACTGATAAATTAGTACAGATATATGTGGACATAGTAGTAAAGTGGGTTTTATAAATTCCTGGGCTATATACAGCTCATTAATGGTGCGTAAACGTAGTTGTAGGAGGCAAATTGTACAGTTTCCGGATCATTATGGGCTCTGCATATGCAAATCTCTCGGGCATTTTGAGCCTATATAGATGTTTCAAGCCATCTTGGCCATATGGATCCTTTACGTTTTCACATTATTCTGACCGATTAAAGTATATTTCCTTTTGAAATATTATTTTGTGCAGAGTCACAATCTGTTTGGTGTGTGCTTACCGTCTAGGTTTTGGCTATTGTAAACATTATTATGACCAATAAAACTACTTCTAGTTTTGCTCCATGTATTGGTTGTACATAATGATCCTCTGTTTCCTATTTAGTCAGATAAAGTAAAATACAGACACAGAAACTTCACTTGAATTCAATAATGTTTGTTTTCATTTTCTAAATAAACCACAAATTTTAAGTAAGCAAAGCTTCAGGCTGGGGTTCCTTAGTACTTTGTGGAGTGTCCCATGTTCATTTGTAGACGGATTCGGAAAACGCAATCATTGGTTAAAAGTCATCTTAATTAAACTTGAGTAATATTTCCTCGAGTTTTTCGGTATACTAGTTTCATTACTCACATTCTACTTGTCTTAGACACTATTGGAATATTCGGGTTACTCCCTAATCTGGCACAAATATGCATCTTCGGTTGCCACATTGTAATGACCAAAGGAAAAGTAGAATGTGTAACACATGAAGCACCATCTCTGGTTATTGAAGAGAAGTGTTTCTCCTTGTTTGTAGGGAAATCACCAAGCTGATACTTCAAAATGTACTCTTTTCAGACAAGTCCTGTTCTTTAGATGAATTCGGGGGCATGAAGAGGAAATTGTTTAGTCGAAAGGGGTGGATATGGTAAGCCATATTTTTGTAAAGTAGGTGCAAAACGATAAACAGTGGTACCTAAGAGTCTTTTGTCGATCAACTTCTACTTTCCCTAAAGTAAGCGTCAAGTTAGGGTAATTCTTCCTCAATTTTCGTAAACAAGTAAGTTTAATCCTTCCTAATTCCGAGTCAGTTCAATCGAAAATGCACTGGTACTATATTTTTAAGATGGATTCAGTAGTGTTTTTAAAAATTGCACGAAGTATCAGAAAACATCTAACATGCCGTCAAGTTCTATACATTATGGTGGATTTATGAACTTCCGAGCGTACTGTTACCGATAGACTTTAAAATAACTTATTAGACCGGTGGAAATTGTAATAAGCAATCATGTTGATAGAAAGATGCTTGGTATGGATAATTTTCTGAATAGATCTAGTATTTCGCTACTTAAATGTAATATATGTATCACTAAAGGATAATCCGTAAAGATATTTTATTTACTCAACTTGTCGCATCCTTTACTAAACGGGTTTTTAAATGCTAGTGATGGCATTCTGCCCCCCCCCCTCAGCTTATGGTCTGACTCATATGTTTCGCTAGACCATAGTTTTTTAATGTAATAATTATTTAGATGAAACGTCCCTCAAATAAGTTAAATCTCGGAAAGCCCATGATACCATTCTAGTCGACTTATTCTGCTTAACTCTATTAGTATGAGTGTAATGATTAAGGTCGCATTTGTAAATGAATATGTCTCTATATGTTTGAGTTTACAAACCATAAGATTGTCAGTTTTATAGCAACTCCAAGGCTGATAAAATTGTTTCAAGTAAAACATCTATCGAGTTATTCTAGTCTCTTTTTATGTTTATACATCCATTACAAACCCAGTGCTTCGGATTTCCATAGTTACTGAAATACTTAAGCAATGCAGTGCTAAGTAAGTTTTAATTGGTTGTGAAATCTTGATTATAGTGTTGCTATTTTCCACCAACAATCGAAATTATTAAGTCTAGAAACTCCTCTAGAGCAAACGTTTTAAATCCATATTTTTTTCTAACAAAAATCGTGTTTTTAAACTTTAAGTCAAAATCTGATGACGAGTATACTTAATAGTTCTTGGGAAATGCTAAGCGCAAATTGTCGAAAAGTAAGTGCTGTAGACGATGAAACGACACATACTGTTTCAGTGATCTCTAGCAAAAAATTCTTACAGTATCTTTGTTTTAGAGTCTCAGATGGACACATATAAGCGACTAACGGTTTGGCTTACTGACTTAAGTGGCTGAAATAGCTCACTTTTTACGACTAGCTAGTCAGGCAATCCATGATATGGAACGTATTTGGTCTAGATGATTGACTATAAAGAGATGAACATTTGTTTTAATTTATGTTGAATTGAGTAGTATTATTTGTGCTTGCGGTAGAATATATTTTAACATCCAACTTTTAGGGACTGAAGAAAGAGTTTGTCTGATTCAAGGGACCTTAGAGGGTGTAACCCGCATGCACAATTACATTATGGATCGTGTTCTGGAAAAACCAGAATGTTCTGGTACTGCTGCATCATGTGTCACCACTAATACTATTTCAACTTCGCGTTCTGAAAATGTTGCTATCAGTTCTACTACTCAGGGTGACTCGAGTAGCAATATGCCACACTTGCAGAAGGGGTCTACTTGGTCTCATAGCTTAGAACTCTCAGGCAGTCGTTTACCATGGGGTCGACATAAACAGGCAAGTTCATTTCTTCTTATTTTTGAATGTGTTTAGCTTTATCCTAGTCTTACCACTCACTGTTGCCTTTTCATAGTCTTCAGTGTGTTACTGTTACTGTTTGGAAGTATCACTATCAAACAGTATTGACTTCCAAATTGTGTATCGTGAAGCTAATATATCAATTTTATTTGCATAGTGTTATTTCAGATTGGACCTGAAAGTGCCTTAGAAATCCTTATATACTTTCCACAGTTCTATTTTCACTTGTAGTATTCCCCGATCGTGGCGGATGCCTTGGCGCGATGGCCAAGGAGTCGAGTTAGTTTGGTTCAAACGATTGTTCTTAATTTGCCCTAACATGTCAAACAGTTTGATTACATTGTGGTTAAATCAAAAGCCTCGAGTTAAGTTTTTGGAGGACTAATTCGTATTGCTGACTGTAAGGTTTGAATAGTAAGGAAATGATGCGACATAAGCCACTCACAAAGTCAAAACCGATTTTAAGCATAAACTGAAATATTGTTTGACCTGGTGACCACGGACAATGATAAGCACAGAAACCATGTATCTTTCAATGATATTTATTGACAGTCGTTAGGAGACTGTCGATCTTGGACTTCGACTATCCTCTAATGCAACCACGTGTTTTCTAAGTCATATTCGATTATCCTCAGGCCTACCCACTTTCCTGATTTTTCTTAGTTGTGTTTTCAGAAATGACAAACTTTTCGTCTGTTGGCTTATGGTGTGAAGATGACACAGTTTTGTTTGATGGTGACTGTCTAAATACAACCTTATAAATGCTTTGAGTAGCAGCAAAAAATTGAGATGCATTTCTCTAACTGTAGACTCAAGGTGTTGCTTTAGGATCCGCATTAATTTCTAGTTTAAAATGGGGGTTCAGTTAATAATGGTGCAAGCGTATATTGACTAAGGTGGTTGAGACACAAGTAACGTATGTTTGACCATCACCTCGAAGCGTAATGCCCGTTGACACGCGAGTAGCTACAGTTTCCCGTCAACTACCTCCAACCACAACTTGATTGATAGAATCTGATCAGCACTACGAAGTGCTTAACATACATGACATTAGTCTGTACTTGGTGATTAACGAGTTTTAAATACTTCTGAGTCCTACAAGAGATCAATCGTATCCTATATAGCTCAGTGGCAGTATCTGACTGTGAATTTGGGTGACACGGGGTCGAACCTCCCAGGGACCACCACTCCGCTCAATATTACAGGTAAACCTCGCTGAAGAGTACCAGACAACACGAAACTTAGGCTCAGGATTTCTTGTGGATTATCTTCAATCACCGGATTGCATGCTAGTAGCTTTCAAAATGGCTTATAATGGGCAGATTACTGTAGTAGTCCATTAATTTATTGACTTTCAGTCTGTGGCATGTCGGTGGACACATAATTTTTGATTAAAAGATGTTTTATTGCAGTAATTTGTAATAAAAAGTTTACAGAGAGACACTAATTTTCCTCCTGAATTTAAGTTTAGTGTTATTTCATGTTTTCCATCCTTCAGTCTCATTGTTTTGCATCATTAACGCGTGAAAAAAGTGTCTCACGGCTGTGTACCTAAATCAATACTTCGCAGATTAGCTGCATGTTCATCTGATTAATTTACAAAACTACTTCATTTATTCGCTAGTTTTACATGTGTCTTCTTCACATTAGCACATTTTCATCCATACACCATCATATATATATCCCCTGTGAAATTAAATTTTAACCCCTTTTCAATTATTTTCGGTTGAAGGTTAAGATCTTGGTTCCAAACTGCACTGCGGGTCTTGTAATTGGGAAATTGGGTAGTTATGTCCGAGAGATAAAGGATAGAACGGGGGCCTTTATACAGATTTCACAGAAGTCTGTTGAAATCAATTTATTGGAGCGCTGTATAACTATTGCAGGTGAGGAGCGGTTGTTTGTTTCAGATATTCATATCATATACTTCTTTCATCTTGGTTTTTAATTTAATCTACGTTGTATGATTTAAAATTATGTTTACTCAGTGTAATTTTTATACTACACTTCATTTGTACGCTACATTTCAGTTGTTTTCCCTCAGTAAATTTACTTCGTTCAAAATTATTTCCATTTCTTTTTTATCAAACATACTTCAGTTGCTGTTCATTTTATTTCATTGTAGGTGAACCAGAGCAGTGTCGTGCAGCTGTAGATTTAGTTTTAGCCAAAATAGCCGAGGACCCCCAATCAGCCATCTACCCTGCCATTTCTTACTCACATGTACGTGGTCCTGTAGCGAGCGCTTATCCAACTGGATCTCCTTTTGCAATTATGCCATCTGTTCGATTCGATACAAGCCAAGGTTCACACTTACGCTTACCTCCTGGTCGTGGTGCTTCTTGTGGTAACATCGAAGGATGGGATGATAACGTACCAAGTGGTGTTGGTTTTTCAGCCGTTGCTAATCCTTTTGGATCGTCTCTTTTCCATGCTGCGTTACTCCAGGTCCAAGCCGCGGCTCTGGCGGCAAATTTAAATACCACCGGTTACTACCCAACTCTGCCATCTGTGGATATGGCTCCAACTAATATGCCCACCTTGTTTACTCATGGACTATCTACAAATATTGGGTACGTACCACCTGAAGATGCCACTGTACTACCGCCAGCTTTGCCAGACTATGGGCAAGGATTCTGTCCAGCTACACCTACTGGTAATGTTCCTCTATTAGGTAGTGGAGGGGGTGCAAGTGGAGGCGGTTCTAATACCGGCGGAGGGAGTGGCGGACACGGAAGCACTTTATTGCAAGAGAGTATTTGGCCCATTGGTGATTCTCAAATCCAGACACCCACATGTTTTGATGCAGCTTATCCGGGACCCTTAAATTTCGGTTGGTTTCTTTAAACTACTTTGATCAGTTTGTCATTTAACAGGAAACAGTCATTAGAGTTTATCGGTTGGGGCCCTATAACCACTTTTCTTTTGATAAGAATTATGTTTCACTGTCAGTAACTAAGTTTGTGAAAACTCCATTCCTGTATGCACGAATCGCTTTTATGAAGCATTCTGTATTAGTGTTAGTTGTCTAAAACTGGAGGTCACCGGGAATGCAATTCTATCAAGACAAGAGCTTACCATACATTTGGTAATGATCGGGATGAATTTGCTGCCGTTGTTAGTATTTATATGACTAAAGAGTCCATATGATACGTCTATTTTAAAACATGTTATACAATTCGAAAATTTTACTGCTGCGTAATTTATCTCGATATTCATTTCAAATCTCTAGCACATATTTTTTTTCGTAGATTTTACTCTCCGGATTTACAATCATATTTCACGCGGGTCATCCAGAGGGTCTTCACATATAGATATTATCATTATTATCTGATCACCGACATTTAATACTCCATTTACAATTTGGAGTATTCCATTTATTTTTCGCTAACGTTAGGGTATGCTCCTTCTTATGTTGTATCTCAACTATTATCAAAAGTTTTCAATATCACCATAATATTTCGTTTCTCAATTAAGACCTATATGTTGTACAGGTATTGGTTGGATAAGTACACCATTATTATCGAAGTTTTTAGATTCAATATACTATGACAAATAATTTATTCATGCAATGTGTCTAACAGAATGGTAATTAGTATCGTAATTATGTATATTTAAAGCAAAACAACAGTAGATCTTAACACATAGTTTCGCGGATTAAGAAGGAAATTCAGTGTTTGGTTTTTGGTAACATGGCAGATTTAGACTTATAAGTACTTGTGCTACTAAACGATGCTCCAGGCCTTTTGTGTTTATGAATATCCTTGTATCTGTTTAGGAAAATTTCCTTAAGAAGCAAATTATTAGACGATTGCTCAATTGCAGAACAGTACTAATTTCTGGGAGCCACGCATCCACAAGAAAACCTGGTTTTCCTATCAACGGTTTGGATTTAATGATAAATTTTCTGACGTACTTTGTTTAAAAATCCCCATACAATATATTCAAAAATGAAGAATAGTTGAGCGAACAATTGTTTTCACTAACTTCATCAGGCTCTACAGTTAAGTCTATAATTGTAATATTTTACAAAGGCCAAAAAATAAGGCATGTATTAATGAATTTGACAATGATATGTGTTAAAAATGGTGAATGTTTGCATTTGTTACGATATATATACTTCAAAGTTGTATTATTTGTAAATTAGAAAGGTCATAATGATTTACAGTAAAGTGTCCAGTCACAATAAGTAGGATAGTATTATAGCAAAAATGAAAATGCAAAAAAAATGTGTGAATAAAATGCATAGTAGGAGAATTTAATCTTGTCAATTGAGATAATAATAATTGTGTTGTGTGAATATGATTTGTAATAAGGGGAGTGTTATCAAGTTAATTATGATAAACGAATTGGGAATGATGGATGTGAAGATAAAGATAGAGGTAATGAAAAAGTATTGAATGACCTTTCTAATTTGCAAATAATACAACTTTGAAGTATATATATCGTAACAAATGCAAACATTCACCATTTTTAACACATATCATTGTCAAATTCATTAATACATGCCTTATTTTTTGTCCTTTGTAAAATGTTATAATTATGGACTTATAACTGTAGAGCCTGATGAAGTTATTGAAAACAATTGTTCTCTCAAATATTCTTCATTTTTGAGTACTTCTTTTTTATGAATATTTAGTAGTACTGTGAACATTTCATGATTGAGTGCAATTGTCCCTAGTTATATGGAATGGGAACTAGGTAGTCTCACTAAACACTTGAGATCAGACATGTAACATTTACTAATCATGTACATCTTACATATTTTGGTCCTTCACGTTAAAAAAACTTAAATGCTAAGTTTTTCTCCTGAAAATAAATTATTTTGTTCACAAGTATCTTTTCGAAATGCAATGTGGTAATCCATATGGACCTTTATTAATTAAATGTCTGTCGGGCCTTCAGAAAATTCTCATGATGTAATGATCTCAGCTTAGTGACATCCATTGTTTTAGACTCAAATAATAATAAACTTAGTACTCTTCGATCTACGTGGCGATCGTTAAACTGCAATTTTGATACACAGCTTTATTTGAAACGCATTTGTTTCTTAGTCTTGTGTTTAGTCAGTCCAGTCTAAAACATGGACACCATAATTTCAAACCGGGTAGTTTAAGGTGATGCTAGCAACAAACACATGGTAGATTTGTATATTAAGCTCTTGGTTTCTCAATCACGAAATACTGTCTGGCTTTCCAAACCGAAGTAGACTGGGTAGTTCTTACCAGCCACATTGTGGTTGATAACAGAGAGCTTTAACCACAAAACTTCCCCAAGAATTAGTACCCGTAAGCAATCATTACATGGCGACGAAAACGTGTCGGCTTTGTAAGACGTGCATACTTTCCTAGGACTCTGTTAGATTTTTATTAGTATGGGAAATTGATTGTCCCTGTTAATCATAAGCAGAATTAACCTAATGATAATCCCTAATGCAACTCAATGATCAAGTATAAAGTGACACTAAAATATAGGCTACTCTCTATGTGTAAAGTATTTTCAAATTTACTAAAAAATAAGCTTCTAAACTGTTAAAGACAGGTATCCTTGGATTTGCATACTTGTGGCTTAATGATGTAAATACTGGATCGATACATTCCAGTTTCCGGTAACTGTCAAGGTTTGTGTTATCGGGTCTGGTATTTCAATGAAATAAGTGTGCAAGCGCGTCTAATCTTCGACCCGTTTTAGAATATAACAATAAACCTTAAAAAATTAATATTTTACCTAAGTTATTCAGTTAACCATAATGGGTGTTGAGCCTGACATAAATGTGTAAAAGCTCCCATATCAAAACACTACAATAATATAAAACTGAAAGAGTTATAGTATGATTGATAACTAGATAAACTAAACGTGGTTCGAAAATAAGATGTGATGACATACTAAGACTCTAGCGGACTAGTAGCGAGTGAATGCGACTAGGAAGCTGTGCTTTGTTCTGGGTGATGTTACTCTGTCTCCAACTATCGCTTGAACGTTAACGATGTATTCTGTAACTACCAGCGTGGCTTAGTTCAGCAGCCAATGACTTCATGAATTGATACCACCTTTTGGTTAGACCCCCCCTAGTTTCCTTTGTACGTTGCGCGTCATGGTGGGTGGTAGACAGATATATGTAACGCATTCCCTAACCACCTCAGCCATTGAAAATTCTCAGCCTAAGCAGCCGATACGCCATCTTTTCCTAGTGACCTCACACCTAACCTTCATATTGCAGACTCAAATGTCCTACGATTCACTGAAAGTGCTCTTTTAATTTCATAGAGCGTAGTTCAATACTCTGACCCCAACGGATTTTCCCTCTTTGTCTGATAGAGTTCATCGTTTATGGTTACCATAGACATAGAGTTCATCGAGACATAGAGTCTACTGCAACTGTGCACAGACCACAACCTGTTTCTGGCTAGCACTAACCTTCGGCACAGTCATCGCCGATGTGCCACCTGGCGTCCTCCCTCTGCATCCCAAGCCTGGACTCAGATTGATCACATCGCGATCAGCTACCGCTGGCGTGGTTGTGTAAAAGACTGCCGCTCCTTTTGGAGTACCTATCTGGACTCTGACCATGCCTTGGTCTGCGCCAATCTTACCTTACTTTTCAGTGGACAACGAAGTGACCGCCATCAACGGATTGATATTAGCAAGCTGGTTGCAACTTCTGTTGCAAATAAGTATCGAACCGAGCTAGCCTCTAGGCTAGCTACCACTCCACCGAAAAGTATGGATGAGCATTGGTTGCAATTGCATAACGCCATGAAAATGGCGGGAACAGTCAGTTGTGGGTTTGCGAAACGTCCCGCTTATAAGCACTGGGTTTTTTCAGGTTCCTTACAACTCATTGAAGCCCGTCGGTCTACTCCGGGTGACCGTGAGTTTGACCACAAACGAAGGATGTTACGTAAGGAAATTGGGCAAAGCTTGCTCAAGGACCAAGAAGCCTGGTGGTCGAAGCGTGCTAATAAGCTGGAAGCAGCAGCTGCATCTGGTAACTACCGGAAGCTCTTCCAGCTCATCCGAGCCACTGGCAGCAAGAAGTCTGGTGTGAGTGAAACAATCTGCGAGGATGATGGGATGCCAATCACTAACATCCATCGACGTCTTGGACGGTGGGCAGAATTTTTCGAAGGGCAGTTCAACTGGCCTGCTGCTCCGGCAACATCGGTCAGACTGTCCTGCCCTCCATGGCCGGTGACGACTGATCCACCAAACGAGGAGGAAGTCCGCAAGGAACTCCAACTCTTGAAACGTTACAAATCACCTGGCCCAGATGACTTACCTCCGGCTCTTTTTAAAGATGGTGGTGACTTTCTGACTAAGGAATTGACGACGTTGTTTACAAAGGTTTGGGAACTAGAGAGTGTACCAACGTCATGGAATGAGTCGATAGTTGTCCCTATCTTTAAAAAGGGTTCACGTCGTTCCTGCAACAACTATCGGGGATAAGTCTACTTCCGATTGCGTCCAAGCTATTGGCTTCCGTCATACTTCGTAGGTTGTTCAAAACCCGAGAAAGATTGACTCGCGAGGAGCAGGCTGGGTTTCGTTCTGGTTGAGGATTTATTGATCATATCTTCACCCTCCGCCAAATGTTAGAACACCGCCATACTTATCAAAGGCCAACAATCATAGTGTTTCTTGACATCAGGGCTGCCTTCGATTCGTTGGACAGGACTGTTCTCTGGGATTGTCTATTGAATAAGGGTGTGCCTGAGAAGTTTATTAACATCCTAAAAGCCCTATATAAAAACACCTCAGGCAGAGTGAGGGCATACAACCACCTCTCTCCATTGTTCCATTCAAGCAGCGGGGTTAGGCAGGGTGCGAAGTACTTCTACAAGACTGGCAGGATTCTAATCCTGTACTCACCCTGGATGGTGAGCAGATAGACGTAGTTGAGATGTTCGTGTATCTGGGTAGCTGCATAAGTGCTGGTGGGGGTGTGAGTGATGAGATCAATGCACGAATAGTGAAAGCCAGAGCGGCTTATGCCAATCTGGGCCATCTTTGGCGCCTTCGTGATGTTAGTCTGGCTGTAAAAGGTCGGATCTACAACGCGTCGGTGAGAGCAGTTTTGCTCTATGCTTGTGAAACCTGGCCTCTCCGAGTTGAGGACGTTAGACGACTCTCTGTGTTCGATCATCGCTGTCTCCGAAGGATTGCTGACATTCAGTGGCAACACCATGTCAGTAATGCAGAGGTTCGGCATCGTGTGTTCGGGCACAGAGATGATAATTCAATTGGTGTTACCATCTTGAGACACCGACTTTGGTGGCTTGGACATGTTGTCCGAATGTCGTCCCAGAGAATTCCACGTCGTGCATTATTTGCCGACTCTGGGACTGGTTGGAAGAAGCGGAGAGGTGGTCAGTGCATGACATGGTGTCGTGGCATGAAAGAAAGCTGCAAAGGACTGGCTTGTGTTGGTTCTTCACGACTCCCTGGTTGGGGTCTGAGAGATGGTGCAACACAGTGGCTAGAGACGTTATCAGATATGGCTCAGAATAGAAGCCAGTGGCGATCCTGCTGTAACCTTCTTTTACTTTCTTCATAAAAAGTGGTTGTCTCCTTTACCTGAAAGATTTCTTCTAGGTGTACCTTTCCGTTCCCTGATTACTAGCACATTACCTTACACCAATCTCTTCGTTATTGTTCTCTCTTTTTTTTACGCTCCTTAGCATTTTTTTTCTTTCTTTGTATTCCTCTCGAATTTTCATTGTTTTGTGTGGCGCATATATATTGGCGCTCTCTTGTACCAATATTCATGTGTCCAAATAAATAAAATAATAAACTTTGTCTGATACTGTACTCTTAACCATGAATAGAAATCTTACACAGTTCTTTCTAATAATTCAAAAATGCTATAACTAATTGTTTTCATCCGTAATCGTACCCATGATTATTTTTATATTTTTCAGCTATTTATCCAACGAATCAATCACTTTTAACTGCAATGGCTTCTAGACACCCCAGTGAATCATATCCATCTCATCCAGATATATTCGCACCATCTAGTCCATACATGACTGGTATATCTCAGCCATCATTCACGATTCCGTATAGTACTTCACCATCAATAATGGGTGGTAATGGTGGGAATCTTGTTGGTGTTCCTCAAATAGACCCAGGAAGTCCTCACCTTGCTACACTTTACCCTGGCATTTCTCCTTCTTTGTGTTTATCTCAACCTTTTCCTGTTGTTAGTTCGGAAATGGATGTAAAAGTTGCACCGATTAGACAACAACCACCGACATTGAATGAATTATTGGGATCATTGCGTTTGGGTTGTAAAACTGAAGATGTGGCGTCTGAGATCAACCAAACATTCTCAACTCTTACACATCATGGATTTCTGAATATGGCTGGGTCAGGACCATTTCCCCTGATATCACCTGCAGGTTCTCAACCAGCTAGTTATATAGCACCTCTTCTTGCTACGCATTTACCGTCACCAACTGCAGAAAGTAGACCAAGTGTAATTTTACCAGAAGGTAAATCTTGTATTCTTTAAATATCGACTTTCAAAAATCACTATCGCACAATTCTGTAAGATTTCTTTCGTATTGAATAATTTCCACGTTTTGACATCTACAGATAAGATGATAATCACAATTTTCTCCGTATTCTTATTTTTAACTTCTTTATTTGTGAATTTTGTATAACTTTTTGATGAAGTATTCCTTCATAGGTTTAGACAACATATCCTTTGATGTATATTAGTATGAAAATATTTTTCTGCATTCATTTCTGAAACAGTAAATTCTACCAACCGCGAGAATTATATGTCTAAGGCTTATTCTTTTATAGGAACACTCGTGTACATGATTGGTACGTCCTCACTATGCTTGTACTTGAGTTCCTCGAAATACATAGCTTGTGAAATTAAGACAATGTATCATATATTTTTATTCAGGAATACGGTTCCTCTATTTGATAATAATCTTTTCAACTTTAACTGTGAGTTAACTTTGATTCTAAACGAATTCTGCTCTTTTAATGAAATGACAATTTCATTACATTTTGTCAGATTCGTATCAGGTGTTTAAGACTCGTAGTATTTGTATGTTCAGTTATGGTAGAATGCATAATACACTTCAGTGAATTTAAATTATTGGTCAGTTGGAAAAAAGGAAACTATTCATAAATAGAAGTTAATATATCTTCATTTACAATACAAATTCGGGTTTCAGTCTTTAATGTACTGAAGTTAAAATTGAGTTCATGTATTCAAAAGGAAGCAGTAATTATGGATGTACCACGTCAATAACTAATCACTATACTTTTTTGTTTTCGATTACACCATCTTTCATTTTTTCCCGGGAAGTATCACAGCCAACAGACAAATCAAATGACTTGTTTGGCGCATATGTATTCGGTGCCCCCTTGTACCAATATTTATGTGTTCAAATAAATAAATGAAATAAATACAAGTTTTTCCCAATGGACATCATCTTTGATGTAATATGTAATCAGGGCAGCCAAACTGTGATTGTCTAATGAGTTATCGTTTTATTAGGTTAATCGATTTTCATCCAATCAACTTGATTAGCAAATGGTTATATATTTTAGTTATGTATATAGTAATTGGATGTTTATAAATAGTATTTTTTTTATGGAACCTATGTCAGTTAGTTATGATTGAGTCAGGCATGTCTAAATCATTTTTATGTTGTGCTCAAAATCATATAATTATTCAATTAAGTCAATTCATAATCACTCTGTGGTTTCCATTATATTATCATAAGCGCTATTGATACCTCGTATGTTTTGTGTTGCTTATTAAACAAATGTAACATGATTTGATCAAATAGTTCGATGGACAATAACGGACAATCCAGACTCATTTTATCCAAATTATTTTATAAGCCAAAAAAGTTGAAGATTTGTAGCTTATGAGGAGAATTTCGGAGGTATTTTGCCGTGAAACTCATTCACTTTAAACAATATCAGCACCATAATTCAAAAGGAAATGACCTATTAGGACTTCCCTAAATGTATTTCATCAATTGTTCTATCTTTATTTAGTCACGAATAAACCATACACACATTCTGCTTGAATTGTTTGAATATTTAATATTCGGATATTGTAAGTTGTAAACTGCTTATGCTAATCTGATTAGATGAAATGAATTTACATTGTTTTGCTCAATTCGTTACTCTTACTCTTCTTGGTTTGATCAACACGGTTTACTTCGGAAAATTCTTCTGTAGAAAGGAATCAACAGGAATTTGGGTAGTCTAGATGACAGTTTAATTCCCTACTGGTTCATTTCAATAGTACTCAAAGTTTGGTGCACATGGGTTCCAGTATCCTGCGGGAACAAATGGCGTATGAACCAATCGTTGGTCACCGGCTACCATGGGACTGCATCTCCTTACGATGCTTCACTGCCTTTAGGTCAAAGGCTCGGGGTGTGGCCCCCTAAGATAACCACCTGCTTCGGTCTGGGCACCCGGGCAGTATAGTATCACAGCCCACACACAAATATGATGAACTGCCTATAATTATGGAAACTACTTTACTTGCTTCAACTAACAATCAAATGATTATTATTATTATTATTATTATTATTATTATTATTATTATTATTATTATTATTATTATTATTATTATTATTATTATTATTATTATTATTATTATTATTATTATTATTATTATTATTATTATTATTATTATTATTATTATTATTATTATTATTATTATTATTATTATTATTATTATTATTATTATTATTATTATTATTATTATTATTATTATTATTATTATTATTATTATTATTATTATTATTATTATTATTATTATTATTATTATTATTATTATTATTATTATTATTATTATTATTATTATTATTATTATTATTATTATTATTATTATTATTATTATTATTATTATTATTATTATTATTATTATTATTATTATTATTATTATTATTATTATTATTATTATTATTATTATTATTATTATTATTATTATTATTATTATTATTATTATTATTATTATTATTATTATTATTATTATTATTATTATTATTATTATTATTATTATTATTATTATTATTATTATTATTATTATTATTATTATTATTATTATTATTATTATTATTATTATTATTATTATTATTATTATTATTATTATTATTATTATTATTATTATTATTATTATTATTATTATTATTATTATTATTATTATTATTATTATTATTATTATTATTATTATTATTATTATTATTATTATTATTATTATTATTATTATTATTATTATTATTATTATTATTATTATTATTATTATTATTATTATTATTATTATTATTATTATTATTATTATTATTATTATTATTATTATTATTATTATTATTATTATTATTATTATTATTATTATTATTATTATTATTATTATTATTATTATTATTATTAACCACATTATTCACCCTCTTTTATACTTATACAGCGGCTTGTCTTTGGCGGAAATTCGACTGTATCTGAACGTTCTCGAGTCACTGTCCGGTTGAAAATTGTATGTTACCACTGAATATGAGTACTGAAGCAGTTTTTCTGAAACTACGTGCACCATTCAAACTGGCTGCCTTCAACGTTCGTACGCTTATGCAGGTTGGACAACAGATAGGGCTGGCTATGTCTTTGGAAAGTCTTACTATCGATGTCTGCTGTCTATCCGAGACCCGTATTCAAGACTCTGGTGAAGTACTACAAATTCGCTCTCTATCCATCACTTCAAAAAGCTTGTTTTACGTGCGCTTATCCAGGGACCCTGTGGCATCTTCGTCTGGTCTTGCTGGCGTTGGTGTCGCACTAAGCGCTAGAGCTGAGGCAGCACTAATCGATCGGATCCCCATTAACAGTCGGTTATGTGCTGTTAGATCAGAAAGTTTCATCAAAGTGAGAAGAAATCGGCGTGAGAAACGATGTCTTTTCGTCATCTCCGCCTATGCCCCGACAGATTGCAGCCCGGATGCAATCAAGGATGAGTTTTACCACCAGTTATCTGTTCTTCTCCAGAAAGTGCGTTCGACAGATATTGTAGTACTAGCCGGAGACTTGAATGCTCAGGTCGGGCGTCTAGGCACAGAAGAGAGTCGTTTAGGTGGCCGATGGGGACTCGTTGGTCGCAGGTCAGATAACGGGGACCGTCTACTGCAACTGTGCACAGACCACAACCTGTTTCTGGCTAGCACTAACCTTCGGCACAGTCATCGCCGATGTGCCACCTGGCGTCCTCCCTCTGCATCCCAAGCCTGGACTCAGATTGATCACATCGCGATCAGCTACCGCTGGCGTGGTTGTGTAAAAGACTGCCGCTCCTTTTGGAGTACCTATCTGGACTCTGACCATGCCTTGGTCTGCGCCAATCTTACCTTACTTTTCAGTGGACAACGAAGTGACCGCCATCAACGGATTGATATTAGCAAGCTGGTTGCAACTTCTGTTGCAAATAAGTATCGAACCGAGCTAGCCTCTAGGCTAGCTACCACTCCACCGAAAAGTATGGATGAGCATTGGTTGCAATTGCATAACGCCATGAAAATGGCGGGAACAGTCAGTTGTGGGTTTGCGAAACGTCCCGCTTATAAGCACTGGGTTTTTCAGGTTCCTTACAACTCATTGAAGCCCGTCGGTCTACTCCGGGTGACCGTGAGTTTGACCACAAACGAAGGATGTTACGTAAGGAAATTGGGCAAAGCTTGCTCAAGGACCAAGAAGCCTGGTGGTCGAAGCGTGCTAATAAGCTGGAAGCAGCAGCTGCATCTGGTAACTACCGGAAGCTCTTCCAGCTCATCCGAGCCACTGGCAGCAAGAAGTCTGGTGTGAGTGAAACAATCTGCGAGGATGATGGGATGCCAATCACTAACATCCATCGACGTCTTGGACGGTGGGCAGAATTTTTCGAAGGGCAGTTCAACTGGCCTGCTGCTCCGGCAACATCGGTCAGACTGTCCTGCCCTCCATGGCCGGTGACGACTGATCCACCAAACGAGGAGGAAGTCCGCAAGGAACTCCAACTCTTGAAACGTTACAAATCACCTGGCCCAGATGACTTACCTCCGGCTCTTTTTAAAGATGGTGGTGACTTTCTGACTAAGGAATTGACGACGTTGTTTACAAAGGTTTGGGAACTAGAGAGTGTACCAACGTCATGGAATGAGTCGATAGTTGTCCCTATCTTTAAAAAGGGTTCACGTCGTTCCTGCAACAACTATCGGGGGATAAGTCTACTTCCGATTGCGTCCAAGCTATTGGCTTCCGTCATACTTCGTAGGTTGTTCAAAACCCGAGAAAGATTGACTCGCGAGGAGCAGGCTGGGTTTCGTTCTGGTTGAGGATTTATTGATCATATCTTCACCCTCCGCCAAATGTTAGAACACCGCCATACTTATCAAAGGCCAACAATCATAGTGTTTCTTGACATCAGGGCTGCCTTCGATTCGTTGGACAGGACTGTTCTCTGGGATTGTCTATTGAATAAGGGTGTGCCTGAGAAGTTTATTAACATCCTAAAAGCCCTATATAAAAACACCTCAGGCAGAGTGAGGGCATACAACCACCTCTCTCCATTGTTCCATTCAAGCAGCGGGGTTAGGCAGGGTGCGAAGTACTTCTACAAGACTGGCAGGATTCTAATCCTGTACTCACCCTGGATGGTGAGCAGATAGACGTAGTTGAGATGTTCGTGTATCTGGGTAGCTGCATAAGTGCTGGTGGGGGTGTGAGTGATGAGATCAATGCACGAATAGTGAAAGCCAGAGCGGCTTATGCCAATCTGGGCCATCTTTGGCGCCTTCGTGATGTTAGTCTGGCTGTAAAAGGTCGGATCTACAACGCGTCGGTGAGAGCAGTTTTGCTCTATGCTTGTGAAACCTGGCCTCTCCGAGTTGAGGACGTTAGACGACTCTCTGTGTTCGATCATCGCTGTCTCCGAAGGATTGCTGACATTCAGTGGCAACACCATGTCAGTAATGCAGAGGTTCGGCATCGTGTGTTCGGGCACAGAGATGATAATTCAATTGGTGTTACCATCTTGAGACACCGACTTTGGTGGCTTGGACATGTTGTCCGAATGTCGTCCCAGAGAATTCCACGTCGTGCATTATTTGCCGACTCTGGGACTGGTTGGAAGAAGCGGAGAGGTGGTCAGTGCATGACATGGTGTCGTGGCATGAAAGAAAGCTGCAAAGGACTGGCTTGTGTTGGTTCTTCACGACTCCCTGGTTGGGGTCTGAGAGATGGTGCAACACAGTGGCTAGAGACGTTATCAGATATGGCTCAGAATAGAAGCCAGTGGCGATCCTGCTGTAACCTTCTTTTACTTTCTTCATAAAAAGTGGTTGTCTCCTTTACCTGAAAGATTTCTTCTAGGTGTACCTTTCCGTTCCCTGATTACTAGCACATTACCTTACACCAATCTCTTCGTTATTGTTCTCTCTTTTTTTTACGCTCCTTAGCATTTTTTTTCTTTCTTTGTATTCCTCTCGAATTTTCATTGTTTTGTGTGGCGCATATATATTGGCGCTCTCTTGTACCAGTATTTAACTGTTCAAATAAATAAATGAATAACTCAAAGTTTTATTATGTTAGTTCTTAACACTTACGAGCATTTCTGCTCATACATAAGTTTAGTACAGTTATTGAGTTATACTGTAAGCAAACACTTGGAATTATCCTTGTCAAATTTTTAACTTCATTCATTTGCTCAGATAATTCGACCAACTGGTTTGTTGGAGTGCGTTCATCTACTGTTCCGGATACTAGTTTCATGAGAACTTCCAAACATACACCTTCACATTCAGAATCTACTAATGTTTATTCACATAATCAAAGTTTGGGTGTTCCTGCGAAACAAAATCAATCATATTCAGAGTTAGTCTCAGGCCATGAACATCATCCTGATCAATCGTTATGTTCACAGTCCTCTGGGTGTATTCCTACTAAAGAAGAAAACGTAATACACACATTCCCTTCCAAATCACTTGATGCACCGTTTTGTGAATTCAGTGTGTCATCATCAGCCACTGTTGATGTTGGTATGTTTTTATATGTGCACAATTTGAAATAATTTTAGTGTTTTCAAAATATTTAATTGGTTGTTCCGGTTTCGAACTAACTGGATAATGAATCCAGTTCCGAAAAAAATTGTAATAGACATTGCTTACTTCAATAGCAGGTTTTAGAATTTTATGGAAAGTGCTATGCAAGCTTGGTAGTTGTTAAGTCTTGATGGACTTATCCGACAACTTTCTGATCACCAGGTTTTTCAGCCTTCGTGAAAAGAATTGTAAGTGCAATACTGTACGCTGAATATCCCAGAATAAGGTTAACAGTTGTTAATATGGGGGGGGGAATGCACACAACTTCAGTATTTATAAAGAGGGCTTCTCGATAAGATGTGTTTGCCACTCATAGCATCCTGTTAGTGCAGTTATTGGTGTCTGATACACCCATTTTACCAGTAGCTAATTGCAGTATAACCCATTTCAGTCCAAGCTTGATTTGTACATGATGTGCGGATTTTGAATCAGGTTTATACCAAATATATTGGACTATAATAAGTTATAATCCATTGAAATCTGCATAGAATTGTCTCAATTTCGTGACAAACCTTCCTGTCTACTATCATGTCCCATTTTTGAACTATTTTTTGTAGATTCTTACCACAATTAACCCTATTATTCCCACCCCGTAGTCTCTTGCCTTGACCTTTGTGTAGTGATATGAAGTTGTAACAATTCTTACTGCTTCATATATATACCTGACTCTGTTTTATCATCTTTGGAAATGTATTCAATAGACGTTTGTTAAAAGTTGTTTGTATTGACTGCATTTTACCTAAAATCTTTTTAGGTGACGACCCCGTGGCATCTACCACTCTTACTGAAGTTAGTAAAAAACAATCTCTATCCAGTTCTAAAGACATTGTTTGTTGTTGTAGTTGTCCTGTTGTTGGTGATAGCTCACCCAGTATCCATACAACTTCTTCAAGTCCTTCATTGGGATCATGTACTTGTTCGAGTAAATTAAATTTCAATGATTCATCAACAGGATGTCAGCAACCAGAACCTGTAATAACTGATTCTCCCTCAACCAAAAGTAATATTCCACAAGGAAGCAAAATGTCTTCCGGTAATGAACAAAATACATCACCGTCACATCAAATTAAAACGGATAGCTAATCATATCGTAGTGTCATGACCAAATGCATCTAGTGGATTAGCTAGCTAATTTGGTAAGTATCACTTTGTTCTTGTCACCAGTATTTAGTGATATGGTTGGAGTTAAGTACGTCTTTGTTACCAGTTGTGTATATATTGATTTGGTAACTGTTCTACAATTTCTTTATGAGGTTGACTCTATTAACATGTAGGTAGTGGCAGATTGTTTGGATGTAGTTCAAATAAATTTTGTTCAGTACAGGTATATTTTTTACTGTATTTAGTATTCCAGTCGGTGTTCATTTTCAACTCAAAATACAAATTGCCAATTATGTTTAGGCATGAGCATAGTAATGTTCTTTTTAAGAAAGTTAATAATCAGTTAATAAGGAGGTTTGTTATTCTGAAGAGATTGTTCACCTATTTGGTTACTATTCTGATAGTAACTTGTAGAAGTACATAATAAAGAGGAGCTCATTTTCTACAATAACATAATATTGGCTAAAAATCTTTGGAAATCAAAGAAAAGCAAGAATTACTCATGTTTTATCGGAGTGGCATTTCATCACAATATAAAACTACGCATTTGTTTGTTGTTGCAGTTGTTTATAATACTAAGTAAACTCTGTACTTTTTTGATGTACCAGCATTCATTTAAAGTTTAAATCTCTTCAAGTAAATAAAACAGATTTTCCACTGTTGCTTTACTAAATGGTTTATTACCAGTACTTCTAAATTCTTTTTTTCTAATTTCATCTGAAGCTTGACGTATCTTTAAAATCGTATACACAATTGGGGTAATCTGCAAATTATATGGACAACTCGCTCAGACACTTGTTTTGTATCGATGATTATCTTTGCAGAATAATCAGAAATTAAATTTGACGATATACGACTGTAGTTTTTGGATGTTGAAGTTATGAATGTATTGTACTATATACAGTAGTCTTCGATTGTCAAGTGCTATCAGCAGAGATATTGTCACAATTTTATATCATACTTCCCCGCTCACTTGTTGCAGATCGTAGCTTCAAATAAAAACTTGGAAAATTGTTTACAGATTGAAAGATGTGAGCCCTAATACATCCTGTTTTACTCCTCTGCTTAATGTATGCATATTTATATATCCTGTATACAAGTTCGGTTTTATCTTTTACTTAATATCGCATAGATACTTCGCCCGGTGTCTTCGAAATCCTTGTGTCCTGATTTCTCTATTTTTGTGTCCATACTTTTCCAGCACGTATCTTATGTACAGATAACTTTTGTTCTCTAAACATTATTCGGACAAAATTTTATCGTTGCCCAAACTCTTCACTACGTACGTTCACGCCACTAGAGCAATTGAAAAGATAATGATTCTAGATGATTTTTGTAAATTAAAACCAGATCTATCTTTTATTTATCTCATTCGTTTTTCTTCTAGTAGAAATATCTTACGTTTTTTGACAATTACTATCTACCGAGGTTAGTTTCATCACCAATACTTCTGTCTAGGTTGTTTTTAACTAGTTGTGAAATGTACCATGCGCGAATGCTTAGAATGACTATTTCTGTGATTAGTTATATTCCAATTTTTAGACAGAAAGTCCTAGTGGCCTTAACTTCGTGCATCATAAATTGTTTTGCGAGAGCCAGGGCTTTCCTGATGAATATTTTGGGCAGATTTGTTGTTCGTATGTAGTAGCTTATTAATAGAAATTCCTGAATTCGTCTGTTGGATCTATGTGTGATAATTGTTTAGTTAATATTTGCCGTTATGTCTTTATCAAGTTATCGCTTTTCCTCTCCCTTGAGTTTATTTATCAGCGCCTCGCGTCGCTAGTCCGTGTTATGTATCTTTCATTTCCGATTTATTGCATTTTGTTTTGATTAGTGTAACGAATTTTTGTGATAAGCATATGTATCAATTTCTTGGAAATCTTTTTTCGCCATGAAGAATAAATATATCAACTATCTTATAATCTTAGTAACCAACATTACTACTGATAATAATTCATTTTCTTATTATTTATATTTACAAATATCTCAATTATGTTATTTTTCTTTAGAGATTTACTTAATTTTACCACACACAAAAGCATCGCAGCAATAATTATTCTTTCGTCGTGGTTCATTCTGTTAACTTTTACTGTATTAGCTGCTTCGTACCTCGCAGCTCATTTCCTCGTTTCTGTAGAAAAGCAACTTATTTTCCTACTTTATTTAAATGTACGCATACAGATCAACTACTTAAGTTATTATTAAGACAATTTGTTTTAAGATAATATTACTTTGTTGTCAGTTCTTATGTATAACAAAGAATATGTGTAGTTTATAAGCCCAACATACTTCTTTGTATTTTGACTTTGTCACAACCCTTTGTTATTAACAAACTTATGGGTAAAAGGGACATGTATATCACACAATAGAATGTTGCCCTTTTTTGTGTTCTTACTGTGTATATTGAACACTGCTTCATCTTTCTTTCCGCTCAGGCTATTTTTACTCTAGATTGTGGTATTTTTGTGCCTAGGGAATTGTTTCATTTATCATCTTCTGGCTGTGAATTAATCAAGCGCCCTAATGTACGTCTGTTATAAAGATAAATATAGATAGATCAGTATTTCCTTAATTTATATTAGGAACAACGTCGTACATGTTTTACTCAAACTTTTACAACATACTGTTTTATTTGAAAAAAGACTTTTAAACTATACACTTCTTGAAGAAGTACACCGTGCCTAAGCTTTTTCAATTATTAGTGGGCATTAATACTAGTTGATTAATATTGAAGTAAGTCAAATGTTTAACACAAATACCTGATACAAATCTTTTATGAGTACTGTACCCAGCGATCATCAAGCAAAACTATTTTTGGGTGACTAGTTATCCTACTATTTCCTTATTCACATTACCTCACGCGAAAGTTGACTGACAACAATGAGTTTTATTTCTTTTTGCAAAACTAGAAATTCAATAATCGGTTGACTATTCAAATAAAGTTGCCATAAAACTGACACAAGCATGCATGTGTGTGCCATAGTATGCACCACGTACGTATGTAGCAGGTTTGGTATTAATAACCTGGTAGATCAAGGACGTTTTAACGTAGAAAAACGTTGAACTTTCCTTTGCATTTGTAATTGTACATTCAACGCATACAGTTGTTGCAATATGCGACGCATGAGGATATTGAACATTTGCTTAGTCCTTACCTTGTTTAACGAGTACTGTGTTGATGAAATAACTCGGTACACATAAATAGTAAGGTAATTGAAAGCAAATTAACACAAAAGTTTGATTTTTTAAGTAAATACAAATGAAAATACAGTATTATTTCCACATCCGCACACGCAACTTTTTAATTATTCTGATATTTTGGTTGATGTTCTTGGATCGACCAAGTGCTTCCATTTTTCAGAAACTTTCATACGACCCCATAAATTTTTCATTTGTCTGATCTCATTTTCACTTAACATGGGTTTCGTCACATTCTTTTGGAGTGAATTCATCATTTGACAAGTATCGGTACTCGTCAGGGTTTCTGGGATAGTTAATTGTACCATGTCATCCGGGTTGAAAATAACTATGATGGAGAAAATTTGATAAGGAACTATGTCGTCAGCTTAAATTCTTTTTTCTTACAGTAGTTTGGATAGATTTATGTAACTACACGTGCTACCAAGACTACAACTTAACTAGAACACAAAATCTTTATAAGATCTATATGAAAAGCGGTTGTAAGAAATGTAAAAGGATACAAGCTGTGATGGAGTCTTGATTAATGGTGAACTTCGTCTTCGTGAATTTTTCGTAGACCGATAATTTCGCCCTTAAAGAAAAATAATTGGGCGCGATTATTAGATACTCACAAACATCGAAAATAGGCAGAATGGAACTCATTTTAATGCATGTGGGGCTATTCAATTAATATTGCTTGGGAGATTCACAGTAGTAGTGTGTCAGTAATTCACAAACATCCGTTTATGCCTGGAGTTCGAACTATGTGAGAATGTTTAGTTTGAGTACTTATATAGTTCATTGCATCAGGAATAATTCAATTTCCAATATATAGGTACAATTTAAGAGATATTCTTATTTCACATCTGGCATAACGTTTGGTCAAGAAGAATGCCAAAATTTTGCTATTGCTACTAGTCGAGTCCTATTTTCTTGTACAGATGTCACCAAGATTTTGCTTAGAATCAAGAATGTGACTTAGCAGTAAATAAACTTTGATTATACAGAGATGTTGTTTTCAGACATTATTGTAATCGGTTCCTGTATGTAAAAAAGGCACAAAAACTGTACGACTTTAGCCTAAAGAGAGCAAGTCTATAGAAAAATAGGGGATGAAGATAATTACCATAGACTAATAATGTTTTGAGGAACTACTGATTAGCACGCCTGCAATTCCCTACACTGCTCAAAACGATAGTTTATGAAATAATAGATTTAGAAGCCTCATAGAGCGTGTTATAGTGTAGCCAACAAAACATGATAGACATTGTATCGATAGGAACAATCTAATCAGCTTTGTTGGCAGCCCAAAGTCTTTTGTGTTGTTCAAATCTAACTGAAGCCCAAAGTTACTGTACTTATTAGACAGATCCATATTGACGGTTCGAAGGTATCTGAAGTGTGCATTCGAAAGCCCGCGAAGGAAACAACATGCAGATGAAACTAACTTCCGTTTGCTCTGATGCTCAATAGCTTTGAAATAAATAGTGGAGTTCACGATTATTGGGCTTCAGTCATGTCCAACGCAAAGCTAACCGACTAACTCGAATTGTGCTCTTTTTAAAGATGGTTGTGACTTTCTGACTAAGGAATTGACGACGTTGTTTACAAAGGTTTGGGAACTAGAGAGTGTACCAACGTCATGGAATGAGTCGATAGTTGTCCCTATCTTTAAAAAGGGTTCACGTCGTTCCTGCAACAACTATCGGGGGATAAGTCTACTTCCGATTGCGTCCAAGCTATTGGCTTCCGTCATACTTCGTAGGTTGTTCAAAACCCGAGAAAGATTGACTCGCGAGGAGCAGGCTGGGTTTCGTTCTGGTTGAGGATTTATTGATCATATCTTCACCCTCCGCCAAATGTTAGAACACCGCCATACTTATCAAAGGCCAACAATCATAGTGTTTCTTGACATCAGGGCTGCCTTCGATTCGTTGGACAGGACTGTTCTCTGGGATTGTCTATTGAATAAGGGTGTGCCTGAGAAGTTTATTAACATCCTAAAAGCCCTATATAAAAACACCTCAGGCAGAGTGAGGGCATACAACCACCTCTCTCCATTGTTCCATTCAAGCAGCGGGGTTAGGCAGGGTGCGAAGTACTCCTACAAGACTGGCAGGATTCCAATCCTGTACTCACCCTGGATGGTGAGCAGATAGACGTAGTCGAGAAGTTCGTGTATCTGGGTAGCTGCATAAGTGCTGGTGGGGGTGTGAGTGATGAGATCAATGCACGAATAGTGAAAGCCAGAGCGGCTTATGCCAATCTGGGCCATCTTTGGCGCCTTCGTGATGTTAGTCTGGCTGTAAAAGGTCGGATCTACAACGCGTCGGTGAGAGCAGTTTTGCTCTATGCTTGTGAAACCTGGCCTCTCCGAGTTGAGGACGTTAGACGACTCTCTGTGTTCGATCATCGCTGTCTCCGAAGGATTGCTGACATTCAGTGGCAACACCATGTCAGTAATGCAGAGGTTCGGCATCGTGTGTTCGGGCACAGAGATGATAATTCAATTGGTGTTACCATCTTGAGACACCGACTTTGGTGGCTTGGACATGTTGTCCGAATGTCGTCCCAGAGAATTCCACGTCGTGCATTATTTGCCGACTCTGGGACTGGTTGGAAGAAGCGGAGAGGTGGTCAGTGCATGACATGGTGTCGTGGCATGAAAGAAAGCTGCAAAGGACTGGCTTGTGTTGGTTCTTCACGACTCCCTGGTTGGGGTCTGAGAGATGGTGCAACACAGTGGCTAGAGACGTTATCAGATATGGCTCAGAATAGAAGCCAGTGGCGATCCTGCTGTAACCTTCTTTTACTTTCTTCATAAAAAGTGGTTGTCTCCTTTACCTGAAAGATTTCTTCTAGGTGTACCTTTCCGTTCCCTGATTACTAGCACATTACCTTACACCAATCTCTTCGTTATTGTTCTCTCTTTTTTTTACGCTCCTTAGCATTTTTTTTCTTTCTTTGTATTCCTCTCGAATTTTCATTGTTTTGTGTGGCGCATATATATTGGCGCTCTCTTGTACCAATATTCATGTGTTCAAATAAATAAATAAATAAATAATAACTCGAATTGTTGCGCTATTATCTTCCTACCACCGGACACTAAGAGTACCTCGGAAAGTCGTTTACCTGCTAAAATTTGACGCGAAACCACGTTGGACGGATACTGATTATGGTGGATCTTATGTCATAGTATGGAAACGTTACTAATAAAACAAAAAAATATGAGACTAATTACTTAGCAGTTTTCAGTTTGAAGTGGTGTTCTTTTTTGGCAATTTCCTTTTCAGATAAGTCTGCATTATATCGGGCTACACTCCGCTCAAGCTTTTGTGATAATTGCTCACAATCCCGTTTTAATTCTTCATCTTCGAAACGCACATTATCTAATATGGCTTCAGCAGTGGTGATAGCTAATTGTAGATCCATCTGAGAAAGATCGATGGGTAAATGGTCTAAACGAAATAAGATAGAATTAGGAATACGGTTGAGAATGATACCAGAACGTAAAGCTATTACAAATATCGAACGACTCGAATAACCAGATTACAATCAGCATCGCTAAATTAAATTAAAAAAGGTTGAACAGTATGGAAGTCTGCAAACAGCTAGTGTTAGTGAAAATAGCGAAAACGCGAGCAATCAAAGTTACGAAATAGCATTTGATTTCTGGATTTAAATGGTGATGATCAAATAACATTTTGACACACCTACAATCGTCATTTAGCATATCATCTAAGACCTTTAACTATAGTATATGGAGCGTAAGCTTTACTGTGACCACTTTTATAACAACCAGAATCGGCTACTTATTTGTTAAGGCAGAATGAAGAAACGTGAATATGCAATACGTGCATAAATTCCAATTAAAAATATGACAGGAAACTTGGTTTCATTTGTACCATAGGAGTGAGTTTAGAGTTCCTTTTTTAATTCGATAAATGAATATGACCCAATTCTGTTACGGTTATTTTAGTACCTGTATATGAGGCCTAATCGCTGAACCATCGGAAGATGACAAACAGTCATAGATGATGTTACATAAACATCCTGCAATATCAAACGCTATAATGTCTAAAAGTACAGTTGGACGTTTATTCAAAAGTGCCTTGTTATTATCTCCAAAGAACTCGAACAGAAGGGGATTAAACATACAAGATCCTGATAAATTCTAACCCCTTAAGCCCTCCATGGATCTTAGAAGTTAATAAAAAATATTAGTTTCCTGAGAGTTGATTGTAGTACTGACAAATTTATAGTAAGCAGATCGTGTTGTGTCAATTTTTTGGTGCTTGATTAGTTTCTATCATTCAGAAGAATAACTTCTGAACATAGTCCTAACATGACTGGAAATAGATATTGGTGTAAAACGTGATGACCCAAAAAGTAAGAATTAAAATGTCTGTTCATAAATTCAAAATGTTAAGGTACTTAGTGCTTACCAGCATTCAAAAAGTCATCTAACTGACTGACGGGATTCAGTCTTAAAGATAACGAATCATTTAAATATTTTTCTTTAATATTCTTGATGGCGCCAACCTGTTCACTTAAACTGACCATTTCTCGTAGTTCGGGCTCTAGCACGGTAGTTTAAACAACACGTAAGACCAGCAGATAAGCAAACTGGACAGATGAAACTGAAGTGGTGATGTATCCATCAGCAACAAAGTATAAATTTTACATGAAAAATACTTATAATTGCCTTTTAAAAGAAAAAAATTAGTGGATAAGAACTAAACAAATATTTTACAGATGACAGGACCGAAAATATTTTGGACTATCAGCTGATGAACTAGCAGTTCTACCGAACCAGACCTTGATTCATGCTGCTGAGTTCTGCGTAATCTCCTATTCCTGCCACATTCTTTGTGTGGAGATTGAGACTTGTCTTTCCAAACCGAAATACGTGGTAAGAGGTTGAGCACATGATCTGCTATTTGGAATTCCAAAGCCCTAGACACTCATCTATCGCCGAGGTCACATGGGCATGGTAATGTCATCGATAACAGATATTCCCACTATTTGATGGAGTGTCAGTTACCAACAACTGAGTGTGGAAAAGCTTTTGGACCTGCTGTGTGATGCCAGCTTCTTTCGAAACACACAAAGTGTTAATAGATTGTAAGCACTGCTTTTTGTGTGCTATCAGCAACATTGATTGTCTTACAGAGATCTAGATTTTTGAACAGCTCACGTAATGCAAGAGATAATTTGTGTATATACTTAAGGTCGAGAGGACTCTACAGGTAAAGCATTCGCAATCTCACTTGTTACTTCTTTCACAGCTTCGTTAAATTTTGCTGGTAGTAAAAATGAACAAGGATAGTCGGATTGAATAACTTTACTTGCCGTCATTAGCGGCTTTGGTGTTATAAAGCCTAGTAACCTTATACTCCCATCGTTTTCCGATGGTTTCCTCATAGACATTTTAAGATTTTAATTTAAAAATTCTCAATTGAGAGTATTCGTCTCCCGATTTTTGACTACAACCATACAGAAACCAAGGAATGAAACGTCAAATATAAAGCCATAACGTATTAGGTGAATTAAAACAGTAGGGGGATTTATATAAGCCACCGACGACAAATTAAAATGATACAACGGTACAAGCAAATTACATTATGGGAACTATTTCGAATCTGTCACGAAATAGCAAATAGTACATATCGTCTGTTTCAAACAAGGAGAAATGTGAGACAGTTTACAAATTTTCGGATATTTAGTAATACTTTTCTCGTTAGTTCGAGTACACTACAATCCATAACTATCATTTATCTGTACCATTATAATTTTTAGTTCTTGTTCGTCGATTGCAGGAACATCTGAAATATTTTAATGTGGATCTCCGTGTAGCGGTAAATAAATCCTCAAAATAAATAGCTCTTTTAGTCTTCGACATTGGATGCTGGCCACGTTCGTTTTAATGGACTCACCTAGCTGAAGGAGCTCAGTCATTCATCCACACAAGATCACGAGTGGGAACGCTGTGTCCAACGTCCCCTTCAATCAGTCGATCTTCGACATATTGATAGCCTGTGATTTATATCTTCGGACCTCCTCGCTTCTAACTTTTGATTTCACTAAGTGGGTACAATTCATATCAGGTGTTACTGGTTAAAGCGTTGTCAAACTCCAAATACCTGTGGCTGAGCTGAATGTTTTAAAGTTTTTCAAAATTGTTATTC
The DNA here is from genome assembly GCF_000699445.3 of Schistosoma haematobium. NCBI lineage: Eukaryota > Metazoa > Platyhelminthes > Trematoda > Strigeidida > Schistosomatidae > Schistosoma > Schistosoma haematobium. Next base: position 15,223,508 of record NC_067196.1, on the reverse strand, counting down.
ACTGTTTTCATGTCTTCTCCCAATTCTTCTTTCGGCTCCTTAACTTGTTGCATTGAGTATCCGTAGGATTATGGTCTCGGTTGGTTCTAAGTGCGTTTATTTGTGATACTAGAATAAAAGACCTGTAGTGGTAAGTAAATCCCTAAAATCAATAGCTCTGGAAGTCGTCGAAATTTAGTGCTGGCCGCGTTAGTTTCACCTATTCTAAAGCACATGGTTGCTCATCCACACCAGATCACGTGTTAGTACGCCGGGCTTCGCATCTCCTACAACCGCTAGCCAGATAAGATTGACCACTTCACAATATATCGATAGCCTGTCATGTATATCTTCAAAACAGTTTTCTTCTGACTTGACTTGACTGAAATGGCATATTTTGATTACAAAAAGTGTTGCTGGTTAAGATGTTGTCAAACTTTGAGTACTTGTAGCATCTTTAGTGGTTAGCATGCCGGAGCCTGCGAGTCTGTTCCTTTTTTGAATTTTTTTATACCACACTTTTGCGGCAATTTTCCGTACTGTGCTAATTTTTTTTCATATATTTGAAGGTTTTAGGTTCCCGTTCATTTTCTTACTTTATATTCATCGTAAACGAACACATTCCTAAATTACTTGAGATCAAGACTTTTTCGCCACCCGCATTCCACTCAATATCATTTTGGTCCAAAAACATCGGAGCCTGGTTCTGTTACGCAGCGGATGACTTACACGAGCGTGGCGTTGTAACAGCTTAGGTTGGTTGGTTAATAGTTGACCTCAAACAACTAAGCATATGCCAAAACGATATAGTTCAAGTATTCATTCACTTCCTAATTTTGTATAGGCGTTGTATTTCTCATTATCTTATATTGGATGTTGAGAGGCTTTGTTTGTCTGAACAAATAATCCCACGCTCCATTGTGGCTGCGCGAAGATCTAAATAAAGACCTATTCACTACTTGTCTGGTTTCTTCTATCAATAGCATGACGGTTACATAGAGGCACGAAACTGGTGAGCCCTTTTGAACACTAATTTAACCACATTTTTGTTATTAATATTATTTTTTACTTAGTCGTAAAAGCAGACCTTCTGATTATCCGTAAACTGAGATGGGTATATACATAGTTTTTCCTTCTTGGGCTATTAGTGTTGTAGTAACTATTTTTCATGCTAAATTCATTACTATATTGGTCACATACTTCATGTCAGACTCAATACAAACCAAAAACCTGGAGGATTTTTCACCAGTGGAGATGGACACTGTTATGACTACGAAATCCCGACTTCCAGAATTTGATCGTAGTGATCCTGAGTTGTGGTTCGCTCAACTAGAGCATTATTTCACGAGACACAATATCAAATCTGAAGGGATTCGCTATAGAGATTTGTGTTCTATCCTTCCTCCTTCAGTCGCCAAAGAAGTCCGTGACTTGATTTTAGATCCACCATCACCACAACCATACACCATCTTAAGACGAGAGATAATGAACCGTTTATCATTATCAGATAGTCAAAGAATCCAAAGACTTTTTCAAGGTGAAACACTAGGTGATCGGTCGCCGTCACAGTTTTTACGTCACCTCCAAGTCTTAGTGGGTGATAACACAGTGGGTGAAGCAGTCCTAAAACAAGGATGGATACAAGTTCTCCCATGCAAAGTCCAACACTGTTTGAGTGCACAAGATCCTGAAACCTCCTTATCTCATTTAGCGCGTATAGCCAATAGAATAATGGAAAGAGGTCCTCTAACTGGATCAGGCACGATAAATCACACACAAGAGGAAGAACCAGAAAAAGACCCGGTCACAGAAGGACTCATTGAGAGTGTTAAAAATCTCACTGAGGCTGTCGCCAGAATGCAAATGGGTCATAGAAACAGGATTAGGTCACCACAACGATCAAGATCCAAGTCACAAAACGGATCACAAATGTCCAGACGATCTGAGCAGTTCTGTTGGTATCACTTGAAGTTTGGTGTCAACCCAACCAAGTGCATGCAACCATGCGCCTGGCCTAAGCATAATCCTAAGGCAGCGGGAAACGAGTAACCCCTCAACAGGTCGCGACGACCGAGGAGGGGCGCCTAAACAGTAGCTTGTTTTATGTTAGAGACAGAAAATCTGGCTTGAACTTCTCGGTAGATACTGGCGCAGCTCTAAGTATCATCCCTCAAAATAAAACTGAGATTAGTCGAGAAACATCATCAATTACACTTCAAGCTGCAAATAAAACTAAAATCGCGACATTTGGGCAGAAAACTTTAACACTAGATTTCGGGTTCAGGAGGCAATTCCCCTGGGTTTTCAATGTGGCCGATTTAAATCTGGCAATACTGGAGATGGACTTTCTAGAGAGATACGAATTTCTAATGGACACTATGAAACGACACTTAACACTGAAAGAAACTCCGAATTACACAAAATGCAAAGAAAGTCACATCAGATCTAACTTGATTCAAACTCCTCCAGTAACAAAAGCGAAATTCCAAGATATACTCGCAGAATTGTCCGTCCCTCTGATAGTCAACGGGCATCCCCTTTGCATATGGCCCAAAAAAGAATGAAGGCAACTGGCGATCGTGAGGGGATTACAGGTCCCTCAACTGTCAAACCGTGCCAGATAGGTACCCAATGCCGCATATCCAAGATTTCACAAACGGTTTACAGGGTATGAACATATTTACTAGAATTGACTTAGTCAGGGCATATCACAACATCCTAGTGAGTGATGAAACTATCCTCAGGACAGCTATTACTACACCTTTTGACTTGTTCGAGTTTGTACGCATGCCATTCGGCCTGAGAAATGCGGCACAGACATTTCAAAGATTCATAGATAACCTACTTCGAGATATGCCATTTGCGCAGGGGTATATAGACGACTTGTTAATTGCCAGCCCCGATTTGCAATCACACGAACAGCATGTACAAGCAGTGTTGAAAAGACTGGATGAACATGGAATAAACATACATCAAAGTAAGTGTGTTTTCGGTGTTCAAACTTTAGAATTTCTCGGTCACACAATAAGCCCAGAAGGGATTAAACCTATCAAAAAAGAAGTGGATACCATCAAACAATACCCCATACCTAGTTCTCTAACACAACTGAGAAGTTTTCTAGGTCTAATTAACTTTTATCGCAGATTCATACCAGGTTGTGCACAATTAATGCAACCTTTGACAGATTCACTTAAAGGAAAACCAAAAGAATTCAAACTGTCTTCTGACGCCGTCGAAGCTATTAAACAGCTTAAAGATGAAATGGCTCAAGCAACTACGTTGATATATCCGAATTCCCTTTCCCCACTCGCTTTGATGGTGGATGCTTCAGATAAAGCGGCAGGCGGTACCCTTAACCAACCGGTTAAAAACGCCTGGAAACCAATTGCTTTCTTCTCGAAAAGACTCACTCCAGCCGAAACAAGGTATTCTACCTTCGGGCGAGAACTTCATGCAATATACCTGACCATTAAAAACATTCGACACATGTTAGAAGGCAGGGAATTTATAGTCTTTACGGATCACAAACCACTAACGAATGCATTAAAAGCGAGAGCCGATAAATACTCACTTCGAGAAATACAACACTTTGACTACGTATCACAATTCACAAGCGATATCCGACATGTCAAAGGTCAGGACAATCAGGTGGGAGATGCTTTATTTAGACTAGAAATGAACGTTCTAAGCAGTCTATAGTAAACTTCGAGACGTCGAGACATGAACAAGAGCAGGATCTAGAACTACAAAACCTACACAAAACAAACAATTCAAGTCTCAACCTAAAACAGTTACCATCACCTATTGATGGTATTCTAATTTATTGTGACACGACCAAGGCAATGCCGCGACCTTTCGTTCCCAAAAATATGCGAAAGCTGATATATAATAACTTTCATTCTTTGTCTCATCCTGGCGCAAAAGCTTCAGCTAAACTAATCAATGCCAGATACATATGGCCGAACTTACAGAAGGATGTGTAGTGGAATTGGACCATAACCACACAATCCATAAAGCTGGACACGAGACTACTCGGGAAATAGATATTCAACATTTAACACGGAGAGATATCTAACGATGGAGAATGCGGGAAGAATGTATTGAATGAATTGAAGTTGGCCGAATGGTATAGCTCGACCATGAAGGCGTGTTCCCTGCGGAATGTTACCTTATATCTTTTATTCACATTAAATATATTGTTCTTTCTCCAGCCTAAGCTTGTTCTCCATCACGTATTAGTAATTGTCACGATACAGTGAGTTGGTGTAGTCGATGGTGTGACTTCCACGTAAGATCATATAGATTAGGCAGTTATATCATGACAAATCTACAAATTTAGGATTAGGTCTATTATTAGAGCAGTACTAATATCATAGTAGACCATAATTCTACATTGGTAAGCCCGACTAAAGAAACGCAACCTATTATTGTTAACCCGTATTTCCACCTTATACATCTCAATCGATTTTTATTTGTGCAAACCCATTATTCCAATAGTCCTCTGATTAATGCTCACATGTATCAACGTAATGTTATACTGATTAGTCCTCGTGACACACTAGCTCAATCGATAATAAAAACTGGTCATCAATATTAACTAATTTGCTTTGATGATTCGTTAGCAAGCTTTAATAGCATTTACATGCTTCAGCGACATAGACTTGTTTAAACATCAAGCTCTAGCAAATATGACCTGTAAATAGCGTAATTATACATTGACTAGCAATGCAATCAAGGACTAAATAGTTATCTGGATCTAATTCTCAATGTTCCTTCACCTAACACCTCATCTTGTTTAAAACTATGCACTATCCTGTGATATCTTTTCTTCCGACCACTGCCTGTCTAATTTCATATTCTCGAGTTCCACTGCCAAACAACAAGGATGACACTACTCCAAAAACATCCGATGAGTTTCGGCTATAAGTTTTCTGCAATCATAAGGTCATTTTAGATGGCTCGTTCAATGGCAACCACACAGTTATCTGGATTCATTCAGTTGATCTGATCAGAGCGAGTGGCAAAAACGTCAGCATCATCAAGCACCCTGGAATTAATTTTCATACTGCATGTTTTATTCTGGATACTTTTGGATCATTACTACTCCTTACGAATGGCGTTATATATGTCGTCCACTGAATAATCTAATTTTCAGAAATAATCCAGGCGAGTTCAACTATTTTACTTAATAATTTTTTGTACTGAACATATATATATTTTCCAGTTGCTTTTGCCACATATTTGTAAGTGTTCCTAGGGTAAATGCAGTGACTTCTTATAGAAAGTTTATAACGCGTCATATTCCTGCCTGAAGTTTCATAAGCAGTCTTGACTTTAAAATTATTTTTCTGGTCATGTTCATTATTTTTAAATTGTCATATGCGTCAACAACCTGCATGTTAACCTGGCCCGTACATACGTTGCACTACGTCTTCATGTCTTCTTAATTTAGAAATCATCTGAATCGCCTTTAACATTTATCAATAAACCCACCATAGTCGTTGCTGCTAATCGTATTTGGGTTTATGGATTGGTTTATCATATTAGCAGCCTAAAATGCGGACGTAGTTTAGATTATAAGATTACAAATTTAGGTAGTATCAACTGCACTAGTGAAATAACCAAATCCGCAGGTAGCTGTTGGCTAAACAAGCGTTTAAAATCAAAACTCCGTAGCCTACTAAAATTAACACTAAACGAATATTTCTGAATTGAAATTTGTAATATAATTAGGCGTCTCGGATTCTTTAATGTTATAAATTCCTGATAGTAGACCATAATTCTACAGATGTACACAAGTGGGTTAGAGAGTGTTCAGCATCCCAACAATCAAAGGCTAATCGTCACACAAATTCACCCATAGGTGTTTTCTCGCAACCAGATGCGCGTTTTGCCCATGTGCATATCGACTTGGTAGGCCATTTACCACGTTCAAACGGTTTTAATTATCTGTTTTCATGCATAGATCGATTTACCAGATTCCCTATAGCCATCCCGATAGCGGACATCACAGCGGAAACACTAACCAAGGATTTCATGCAGAAGTGGGTAACCATTTTTGGTACGTCCATAACAATAACTACGGATAGAGGAGCGCAATTTGAATCCGAACTGTTTAATAGCTTGGCTGAACTTCTAGGCTCTAATAGGATACGCTGCACTGCATATCATCCTCAGGCTAATGGGATGGTATAACGTTTTCACCATCAGCTAAAAACTGCCCTTATATCTCACTCAAACCCCAATCAGTGGAAAGAATTCCTAACGTTAGTTATGTTGGGAATACGAACATCTGTCAAAACTGACGCACAGTGTTCAGCTGCGGAACTGGTTTTTCTGAACAACTCTGAGACTACTAGGTGAATTTGTCAACCCTAATACTAACAGTCAAAAACTTAATTTAGAAAATTACGTGGATCAACTACGGGACCATATGTCCGAACTTAAGCCAATTAATACTCGTGAACAATCGCGTGCCATATATGTACTTAAAGATCTAAGCATTTGCACGCACGTCTGGATGAGATGTGACGAAATAAAAGCACCGCTTAGTCCTCTATTTGAAGGTCCTTTCAATCTCGTCTCGAGAAAATCTAAATATTTCGTGATAGAAAGACATGGAAACATCGACTCCGTAAATATTGATAGGTTAAGACCGGCTTATCTTGATCATGAACCACCATACGTGTTTTTAGACCATTTAACTGACAAGACAATTACGGAATCGACATGTAAAAATTATGAATCATCACAAGTGACCAAAACGGTTATCTGGGCACATCCGATTAGTCAGCCAAGGATATTGACAGTTTTGGCTGCAGAATAAAATCTAACCACGTATCTAATAAGGTTCCGCGTTTATTTGAAAATAAAATTATTTCCCTCATACCGTTTCACATATTTCATTTAATTAACAAATACTACCCACAACTCCCAGATCTTTTACTATTGATATGTAAGTGTTATGTTGATTTTTTTAAATACTGGATACATAAGCTAGGTATTCCTTAACAATTGCTGAGTGATATTAATCAAAAACATGAAAGGCGTAGACAAGTAAGAAGAAGTTGGAGGGAAACATGTACTATGAACCCATACAATTAACCCTGGCAATAACGGCGAATTCAAAAAGCAACCCAGAATACCGATCCATTCTGGGGGCCAATCACTTACGTGGAACCGACGAACTATCAATTATATTTATGTATTTCCATTTTGTATCTTATGATTTTATGCAGGCAGTAGAGTAGTTCTTCAGGTTTGATTGTTTTTCACCATTACCTTTGAAGTAGATTCTTCTTTACCTTTTACTTGAGGGCGACTCAAGAGGCAGGTGAGTAAACACCTGATAGTCGGTCTGAGCATGGAGAAATCATACCTCACCAACATAGTGTTGGGTAGCCTGCTCGCGTCACTCACTCAGATATTTTTTGTTCCACATTCTCACACTCTCTTGCGAGCACGTAGCAAACTGTCAGTGGTAGTTGTAGAAGAAATCACATGCTACAAAATAAGATGACAAGCGAGAAAATGAAGAGACATCCATGGACTATCGTTGATTGCTGACGGAGTTAGTCGTCATTGATTGGACGTCAAGCAGTGAGCGAGTTGATACTTTTCAACTGGGCTGAGGAAACAGAACTAAGGTGTTTTTGATAGATAGGTTAATCGAACCGACGTTCCTACGGTAGTCGATTCTAGGGGGAAGCTAATGTAACAACTTATGTTGGTTGGTTAATAGTTGACCTCAAACAACTAAGCATATGCCAAAACGATATAGTTCAAGTATTCATTCACTTCCTAATTTTGTATAGGCGTTGTATTTCCCATTATCTTATATTGGATGTTGAGAGGCTTTGTTTGTCTGAACAAATAATCCCACGCTCCATTGTGGCTGCGCGAAGATCTAAATAAAGACCTATTCACTACTTGTCTGGTTTCTTCCATCAATAGCACGACGGTTACATAGAGGCACGAAAGCGTTACTGGTCCGTGTGCACAATTCTTTGCAGTAGTGGAGCACTACTGCGCTAATTCAACAGGTGCATCATACCTAGTATGGTTATTAGTGATATCTCAGATCCTTACGAAACTCTAAAAAAGCTATTCTCTAGCGTGGAGTTCTGGTCGATTGACATGTGTCAAGATAACTGTTCAACAACATCAATTTACACGAACGATCCATACTATTAATAAATACTGAGTACTACCCCGAATTATACCGAACGCGACCGGAATTACCATATGTATCCAGCAATGTCATACATCTCAGCACGACTACAAGACTACCTGTATTCTCAAAAGCTCACGAAAAGCTGAGGATAACTGAAAACTAATCGGACCGTTTGATAGATTTATGAATCATTAGGCCATCAAACAGCCTCTGGGCATCTCCCATAAACAAGGTCTCTAAAATGGACATCAACGATCGGCGTTCACTTTGTGACTGTCGGCAACTGAATGCAAAAACCGTTCCTTATCGTTACCCATTGCCTTAAATTCACGATTTGACGGCTAATTCGAAAGGCGCAACGTTTTTTCGAAAATCGACTTCGTCAATGCATTTAATTAAATTACTATGGCTGCAGACAACACTCCTAATATCTCTATCGTCACACCTCCCGATCGCTGCGAATTTTTGCGAATGCCTTTCGGCTTATAAACGTTGCACAAACTTTCCAGAGATTCGTGGATGACTTTATTCGAGGTCTTACCTTCGTACACGTATATGTTGATGACTGTTTGATTCCAGGCCCGAACAATGAATCTCATCTCAGGATCCGGACCTTGTCTTCGAAAGGCTGGAAAGTACTGCACTATTGTAAATATTCAGAAATGTCAAGTCGGATCGATTTTCTTAGATTTTATCGGACATACTATTGATGCTTGAGGCATCCTACCTCTAAAAAACAAAGTGACAGTCATTCTGGATTTCCAAGAACCGATAATAATCAAGCTGCTACGTAAGTTTCTATAATCGGTTCATACCGAATCGCGCGTCCCATAACAGACCCCTAATCGACCGACGCCATGGCACTGCAAAAGTCATCAATTTGGCCGACATCGTGATGAAGGCATTCTTCACAGTTGAGGAGCTTGTCGGCAAAGCGTCGCTCACACACCAGTACACTGAAGCACTCACCATTACATCAATATAGGCATCCGACACGGTAATCGGAAGTCCTACAACGATAGTTTGATCACACCTGACAACGCATGGAAGGCATGTATCTTCATTAGCATACTAGTAACTTTTACTGTCTGATGTGCACGAGCACACTCCTTCTAGAATTATTTTCAAGGTACCAACTACTGGCTCATCTAACTAATTGGTCTAGATCAGCTTGAAGATCAAAATGATCAGCCCCACTTCTTTTTGATCTACAGATTTCAACACCATCCACCAACAGTAATATCGACGACTTAAGCGATAGCGGTAATTCATTGACCGAGAGAAGGAAACGTAGGGGACTCAAGATGGTGCCCTGGGTCACATCCCTTTTGACTGACTTCTACCGAGATAGCGCCCCATTAGTTCTCACTTTCTTTCTGCGGCCCTTTACAGAGCCTGTTATTCCGAAGCTCGAGAGCTTCTGTATAAGACCAAAGTGTGAAAAATTGTCAAATGATTTGCTAAAGTTTATGAATATCATATCAACAGACGGACCATTATTATTTTTATTAACAAACATCCTGTGGGTACATAAGTCTTATGAAGAAACCATTTCGGTTTCTTCAAAAATGCAATAATACACAAGTTTCAATAAGGTTAGCATTATATTTGCCATATTCGAAAGAGAGAATAATAATAAAATAATAATAATAAACCGGGTTCTGTGTAGTTGAGAAGAATATTGAATTGAGTTTAAAGAAGGGAAGGAAAAATAGGGGAATAGAAATGAAGAAGACGTGAAATACGCAGATAGTTTAATCGGCATGTTTATGAACACAGAGCAAAAATAAAAGACTATGTATGTGCCGTCAAATTGGTAACAAAAATAAAATACAAAACAATCAAGGAAAAATAACGTATTATTGAAATAAGATATAACGCTAGAATAAATGTTTGTGCAGTCATAGTTTGGAGTGATGCTATGAAAGTTTCAATTAGATGAAAAGGATAACCAAATATCAATTTGTATGAGTTATATATGCATAGTGAAGATAAAACGAGTCTGAGAAGTTAATTTACGCGTTAATTTAGGTAATGTATGTCCTATCCACTTCCAACGTCTTTTTCTAATTTCCTCTTCGGCTGGAAGCTGGTTTGTCCTCTCCCACAGAAGGCTGTTGCTGACGGTATCTGGCTAAAGAATGATGAGTTTCTTGCGTAGACAACTATTTGTAAATACCTGAACATTTTTTATTATGGTTGTAGTTGTTATGCACGTTCCAGCTCCGTACATCTAACTTGAATAAATACAATTAAATTAGAAACGGTAGTTTTGATGAGTAATTTACTATCAAAATAACAAGTTTGACTCAACGAGGAGAAATATCACCGTCCGTTTAAGTAGCGCCCACAGGGAATGTGTCACCGATGCCGTTATTCAAAAGATACTTTTCACATTCAGAAGAGATGACATCCCTTTTTCGTCTTTTTATGGTTGAAACATGCAGTATAGAGTTCTTTATTTCATTCGTAAACCACAAGTATTTAGATCCTAACGTAGCAGTGTGACCTACTAAATTTCAAGTATTGAAGACCACGGATCACAAACCACTCATATGTGTATGTATTAAGTTGTTCTTCGTACATGCCTCACAAAGTTCCAGTAAGTGATACGTGACTGGCAAAACTCGGCTTAAAAATGTTGAAAAGGCCCACAGTGATGTTGTCCATATTCGATCATTAAGAGTATTCAGGTGTTATAATTAAAGATTTGATAGCTGTGTGTGCTAAGTGGAGTGAATGGACGAGAATTCACATTGACAGTAGTTTACCCGGTTATTGTCGACAAAAAAATCCGATCCGCTTTTTCGAAATGTACATTTATTCCAACTCGTTTCTTCTAGATCACAATCTTTAATATATGGATTTTTTGGGAAGCATCATTAGGTTTCCGTAGTAAACAGTTATCGATAAGTCTATGCACATAGGACGCATTTTTATCGAAGTATGAAGCACGACACTTAATATTAAAAAGGTGCTTGACTTAAGAAAGGTATTGTTTAGTGAGTTGCTGAAATTAGATAGTGGTTAGACAGGCTGCTATTAAACGCAACTCAATTTCGTAAATCTGGCCTTCAGCTTAACAACCAGTCAGAATGAGGCGGGAATTATTATATCCGGCTTTCTTCGTTCTGTGCTTTTTTCAGCTAGTTCTTTTGTGTAGCTACAGAATTTAATGTTTCAGTGTGCTAAAATGCAGAAGTTAATGTAATACTCTGAATGTTGGAGCAAATTTTTCCTCATTTCGCTTTATTTTCTGAGTTTTGGCTGCTACTACTGAAGTCAATATATTTCTTCAGCCAAGCTGGCTAGTCTTATCGGTTTTGTTTTGACTTGTTTTCTAGATATCCAAAGCCGAAGCTCGTTTCTTAGCTAAAATAATTGTTGCTACCGCCTGTGACTAACTGTCCGCATGTTCGTTCCTAACTGTCCTGTATGATGTTATCGGCGAAATGAAAGGAAACAATCTCCGGTTTTCAATTTTCTTCAGTACTATGGACAACATTATCACACCAACGAGTCAAACTAATACAGAGTGCCCAGCAGTAGGGGACATCAGTATTGCTTTCGAAAGAACTCAGACTTCCGATAACCATAGATGAATTCACAGATGCTATCAATCTATTGCAGAGGGTTTGTTATGAAAAATATGTCATATAGCAGTAATGGAGGGGTTGTACTCATTACGTAGTGTGTTAAAGCAAGCTTAACATTGAAAAGCCGGAAATCTGCTATCAGTGTGTAGTGTATGTTTGCTGTTTTGGCCATAAAAGGAAGTCGAAAGGTCATGATCAGGGAGCAAAAACGTAATTAACTATTATTAAGCTCACTTTTTATAGATCGTATTTCACCACTCGTAAATTTGTGTTTTTTACGGTATGATGTCAACCGTTACCTAATATGTTCACCCTTACGATGAAAAGTACCTGCGAATTCTCACCTTCATATACGAATTATTTTTGGACAGCTGTCTTCCAGTTTGAGTGCTTCGTACGCCCTGGGAGACTAGATTCCTACACTACTCGTAGTTCCAGTATAACTTTCTCACGCAGTAAGTTCAAAGTAGACACTAGTCTTTCTAAATAAGCCTGTTAAGCTAATATCCGTATTCTCTATTTCAGTTAATCGATGAAGACATGTACCACGTGCATCTGCTGTATACTGCCATTTCACTCTAATTCTAACCGTTATATCTTAGTTCTGAAAAATAAAATTGCTATATGCAGCAAATACAGACTTATTTGTTTTCATGGAGATAGGGGTTCGTGGGATTTTTAGCAGGACTGTAGTAATATTCTCACTAAAGAGCCAAGCGAGTGCGTAGACCGATGTAAGGTACCATACAGAGTGGCTTTGAGTTACTAGTGTTCCATTAGTGTGGGTAGGGGCATTGCTTGCCTATCATATGGCATTTGAGTGGAGAGTTTGAGATTAGTCGCAGGTACGGTTAGGATGTATAACGCGTGTCCATCAGCTGCCGTGACAACTCATGGTGGTTAGAATAAGTTATGAGAGGACCCGAGTCTGTAGGTTTCCCGAGAAAATGACGAAGATATGTACTAAATCACTTAAATTTACTACATATGAACTAGGTGCTGCGAGGCTCGTGTATCGCAAGTTTCTTGCAACGATTAAGTAAATAAAACAAAGTAGCATTAGATTTAAAAATTTATTCAGGAACTTTCATTAAGAATCGAATATCAAACAAAGATTTAAACGAAGTTCCCGTTTAAAAGTTGCATTGGTAATGTTAAGCTTCAGTCTTTGTTGTTTTTTCCAAACGAAAGGGTAAAAGAAGTAACTCAAAAAGTACTGGAAGTTGTTGTGAGACTAAAATGGACGTCCAGCATCCTTTTTATAATCTGCTGTTAGTTGGGTCTCCCGTAAACAGTTTCATAGGGCCATAGTTCTAAGGGCGAAACAGTTCTTAGGATCCGTGAAGACTCAGTCCTGTTGCATTCTAAACGAGAAAATGGTAATGAATTTAGTCAGAAATGTGGAATAGATAAATAACCAAATTACAAGTTTTTAGCAAAGAATTTATGCAGTTGTGATTTACCTTAAGTTCATAAATATTAGATCAGGTCAGCTATTATTACTTGTGCAAAGCATCACATGGGTTTAGTACCGTATCGCAATGCTTTTATTATTCTGCTCCCATTTAAGTATTCCCATGCATCTGAGTCTAGTTTAACAGGAAGACATACAAGCAGAGTTAGTGTCTGACAAACTAAGAGTCCCAGTTGTCAAAAAGATTCTTAACATTTATCCACGGCCAGCTACATTTAATTGAGACACAGAACACTCATCTTCTAAGACTGTATACTGCTCTTCTGCGGGCGAATACAAGCTCAGACGCTTAGCTATCCTGCTACCGATGTTATTGCTGGGGAAATTGTTTAATGACAGTGGTCTTGAAATATGGTCAGTGATAGATGTACAGACTAGAAATAAACACCAAACATACTTAAAGCTATCTTATAATGTATGACAGCAACAGTACCAAAGGCATTTTTTCCCTATTTTTATTCAGACTGATTTCAATCAGTATACTCACTAGGAACAGGCAGCTCTATTTGCTAAACTGATCTGTTTCGTTACAGGCTTCAAGCACCATACTTAAGTGTACCGTAATTCTTCCGACTAGACTGAACTATACGACAACCAAGAATACTAAACTAAGCAAGTGTCATAATTATTGTTTCATTTGCACAGACATGTTGCTCAAAGTAGTTAAATGGATATAATTAAGCCGATAAAACCAAAACACGAAATATAGGCCAGTCGAACTTACCTAACAGAAGACAAAGGATATATATATATTGCTTTCAGGCTGAAGACATCAGTCAGTTGTTCATAAAAGGATAGTATACAGTACAACAAACCTTTCTCCAGTAACATCATGCACTGACGGTCTATCTGGAAACAATAAACTATGTGATTAAACTATGACCTGGGATATCATCCCAGCGTGCAATGAACGTACGGTGTAACGCAGTCAGACGTGGCGAATAAAAATCAAAAACAGAGCAAAATTAACAACATAATCTGGTTATTTAATTAAGAACCTTATGAAACGACAAAATCTGTGGTTACTTGAACGCACAGATGACCGTTATTACACTTGGCGATACATTAAGTTTACATGGTTGCGTTGCGGATAAATTCACCCGGTTAGAGGTAGTCAACAGGAAATCCTCGACCCGGGTTTCATGCTCTTTGGCACTCTTCAGAAAAGTGTACCTGTAATCTTTAGGGAACTGGTGCTCCCTGAGGGATTCGATCTCGTGTAACCCAGGTTCACAGTCAGAGACGTTACCATCAGGCTATCCGGGCCGCGACCGACCTCCTACAGGACTGAGATATAGTCATTATTGATTGATCACTGGGTGGTGATCAACGTCACGTGTGTCAAGTCCTTCGTAGTGCAGAGCGAATGCTATCGAAGAAGTTGCAATGTGACCACTAGTCTAGGTTACTCGACATTGCGTGTACTATATTGAGATTTGATGGTGGTTGGAGACAGTCAACAGGAAACCCTCGACCAGGGTTTCGTGTTATTACAAGTTTCCTTGCTGACAATTGTCAAGTAGCACGAAACCTGGGTCTAGGGTTTCCTGTTGACTATTTCCAACGACCATCTAATCTCAACATAGTGCACGCAAATTCGAGGATCCTAGATTAGTTGTCAGGTTAAAACTTCTTCGATAGCATTCGATCTGCACTACGAAGGGCTTGACACGTGATATTGATCACCACCCATTGCTCATTCAATTGTTAGTCGCTGAAATCCATAGCGCCAAACAAATTGTTCTTCAAGGTCGGGACGGTATCAGCTGTTGAGGTCGTTTTTATAATCAGTTGTTCATCAACCTTAGTTTTGAAAGGGTGACAGTCTTACTGGGGGTAAGCATATCGAGTTTAATTTCGTTTAATATTTTTCAGACTACCCTTCTTTGACTACAATATCGCGTAGTTCACTTCGTTGTGCCCTAGTAGCTATTAGGAAAGTAGTGATGAAGGCGTATATTTAGGCGAAAAGTAAAAAATTCGGCGGCATCTCAAATGCAGAACGACAAAAAGGGGAAGGTTCTCATTATTTCCTCATGACAGGCGAGGAATGGGACTTTGACTCGCCTCTCCACTCTTTTCCCCTTATTTTCTAACTGAATGTCCCCGTTATTTACTTCTTGTTCGTCCTTTGTCTTTATTGGTTGCTTTAGTTGATGGTCACCAACCAGCCTTACGTTATGATGTTTTTAGGAGATGAATTATCTGTGGCTTCACTATTGTGGTTTGGAGTAAGACCCTTAGGTCCTTATCTCGTTTCTTACCGACCTTCTCATGCAGTATAACGTTATACTGTAGGTGAAGTATTCCACGCTAATTTCCATCTTATAGCCTCAAATACTATATGTTAGAGTGCCAGGATACTGAAGATATCTTAAAATCTAGTTCTATCCCTTGATTTTCAAATGTATTTCTGATGATTCAGTTCACGATTTGACTTATGAATCCTCGCTGATCATCCTATAGGATGAGAGCCTGTAGACTCTCAAGTAAGTTGATGATTGTCTATATACCTTCAGCATCTTTAGTAGTCAGTCCCACCTACTTTTCGGTGAAACTCTACTTTATGGACGACCTTTGAACGAATTTTTAAGTGACCTTGAGGACATTAGCCAATCAGAAGAGAGTTAGTATGAAGTGAAAATATATAATAAAAAAGTGATGAATTACAATGGATATTCTTCTTTTACATTATTTAAGAACTTGTTGAGGTTTGATATAGGTTCAGAAGTTTTGAAATCATAGTGCATGCGGTATAAGAACTCGTCCATATGACTCCATAATAATCGTCCTCTGGAGCCGTGGTAGGGTCTTAAAAAATACTTCAGCCTAGACGACATGCCCTCAATGTTGTTTGTATGGACCCCCCGTCGTTGGATCAAAGAAATGACGTTTGTGCACCACCACATGATGCACAAAACCAAGTCTCGAGAGGCATCTATACGCTTTCCAATCATCGGTATAGCCGCAGCTAATGTTACTGGAGACTTTATGATCCAATTTGCAACGATTATCATGGTTTGTCTTAGCCTTAGCCGTGACCGGGCAAAAAAAGTGCAGATTTTTTTCTACAACATATAGTACAACGAAATACAATGTCATCGCGACAGTCTGCACACCGTGCTGCGGTCATTTAATTGCCACAGACACAGGAACTTCTTAATAGTCCCATCTGCTGTAGTCTCTCAACGATCACCTATTCTCTAAAATCTGCTGTAAAACGATCGAATGTGAGCATCTCGCACTGAACTTAGCGCCGTGACCTTGAAATTCCCTAAACGCTTCTGATTGGCTCGTCCATAAATTAGAGTCCTACCAACTATTTCTACACATAAATATCGGTACAAGAAGGCACCAAATACATATGCGCCACACCATATTTTTGTGTGTGTGGGCTGTGATACTAGCCGGGTGCCCAAACCGAAGCAGGTGGTTTTCTTAAGGGGCCACACCCCGAGCCTTTGACTTAAAGGTCTGATCCACAAGGCAGTGGAGCATCGTAAGGAGATGCATTCCCATGGTAGCCGGTGACCAGCGATCGGTTCATACGCCATTTGTTCCATCAGGATACTGGAGCCCATGTGCACCATTGGTTTGGAATCCGGTTAAAGCGCCGGACATTTGCTTTTCGTCCTCTCATTTTCGTAAACAACACCCCCGCCACGAGAAGGTTGTAGTGTCAGTTATTATGGCAAGCCCATATACCTTATTCTAACTTCCGGACATCCTATTTTATTCATTTTACTTGGGCCATATTTTGACCTTGTCAATTATTCGCTTGTCAGTCTTGACTGTTTTTATATGAGCGTATATGTGTGTGCCCTTCTTATCGCATTAATCACATGTCTGTAGCTTTATTTTGTCTGACTATAAATATTGAGTAATGCCTGGCTTGAAATGGAGTTGGCTTCCCAGCCATCTTCCATACGTGTCAAAATAGCTTTGTTATGGCTCTCGCTCGCTTTGCATGCGAACGGGCCATTAAAAGGTAATGAGTAGGACTTCCCTGGCAGAGGCTGTATACGCGTGGCCGTGTGAGAGCATTTCGAGAGGGAGGGCGAACCCACCCCACTCTCGGCCATACCAGGGCATTTGGGGAACTTCATGTTTTTGGAGCATGTTCAATAAATTGGATTGCCTTCAGTGAAATTCAGCAATCATATGCGAACTCATGTGCTCGACTTCAGTTTGTACTTTTCAGTGGTAAAGTTGGTGACATTATCGAGCTATATACACCCCGGTGAACGAAAAGAACGTTATAATCTACAAACTAATAGGTATAAGTCGAATGCATTATCCAACAACCAGCTGCTCGCGTACTGAGTATATTCGGAGACTGTGGAGATTGGTCCACACCACTATGTGAACGGAGTATCTTCTGTAAAAAGTAACACAACGCCTGTATTCTTTGCGGATGGCCTATGTGGATTATATATATTGGCCGCTGAACTGGTGTCATAGGGTATCAGGTCCTATAAATTCTCGATTTACAAGTAGGTTGTTGTTAAGTAGAAGTGGTTATTGTAAAGGAGTTCCATTCAATTTCACTTCATTTAAGTACGATTTATCTCAGGTTTACCCCTGAGATTTTCAAGGATGGCGGTTCAGTGTTGGCAGTGAGATTGACTGAGGTTTTAAGTAGAATCTGGGAACTGGACGTAACCCCATCTGACTGGTCTCAATCACTGATTGTGCCAGTCTATAAG
Organism: Schistosoma haematobium; assembly: GCF_000699445.3. Lineage (NCBI taxonomy): Eukaryota > Metazoa > Platyhelminthes > Trematoda > Strigeidida > Schistosomatidae > Schistosoma > Schistosoma haematobium. The sequence goes on along the minus strand of NC_067196.1, from coordinate 15,205,580 downwards.
AAAGGACTAAAGTCCTCTGGTGACAATCACAGAGTAATCAGTTTGACTAATAGTGTCTAAAATATTAGCTTCAATAATACTTCGATGCCTAACTAAAGCTCATGAAGAGCAAACTAGAGAAAACCAGGCTGGTTTTCGACCTGGACATGGTTGTATAGACCAAATATTCACACTGCGTCAGGTTCTAGGACACAGACACATTCAGACATTCCACAATAGTAGTATTTCTCGACCTTAAGACAGCATTTGACCCTGATCATGAGGTTCTTTTGCAGTGTCATTGAAAGATTTACCAAATAAGTACATTAACCTTATAAAGGCTCTATACTCGAACAAACCTATCGAGTAAGAGCTTATGGCGAACTGTCATCAGAATTGATTACCTCAAGTGGTGTTCGTCAGAGCTGTCCACTCTCTCCATTCTTATTCAACTTTGTCGTTGAGGTGCTTTTAGAGATGACACTTTCCTTCCGGTAAGATTAGAGAATATTCGTGGGTTGCTAGTATTTAAACACAGGTGTCTTCGAAACATTGCTCGTATATCCTAGGACCATCGAGTGAGTAGCGCGGTTGTTAGGACACGGGTACTAGGTAAGGATGGCAAACCAATTGATGAAGTAGTGAAACTTCATCAGTTGAAATGGTTGGGACGTGTGTTACGTATGCCCAACCACCGATGTGCGATGTTTTATGGTGTAGGATTAGGTTGGGAGAAAGCTAGGGGTGGCCAGACCAAAACATGACATAAACCCATGAAGTTACTGACAAGTGGACTGAGCCATGTTGGTAGGTGTAGACTACTTGGTTGGGATCCGTGAGACGATAGAAACCGATGGTTAGAGACCTTGAATGACATGGCTCAAAATCGTTTGAAATGGTGTGATCAGGTGCATTCACTCTTTGTGTTCCCCCAAATTCTAATCTTCCGAATTCTTCATGTCCCTTTTTTCTCTTTCCAAATCTATTTCACTGGATTATACTCCTCGAATAACATCTCCAAAATCTAATCTTTTCGATCACTGCCTATACTTTTACTGCCCCTACCATTATGGGATTTCAATCGACAATTGCATCTCTGTGCTAATGTGGTATGACAACCTGAACTGTTGTACGTACGTACAAAGTTCTCCGTTGTTGCTGACTGATTCGTTCGACATCTTACTCTCCCAATTTTGTGAAATAGCCGTTTACATTGATATCAATATGTCTCCTTGTTTTGAACATCTTAGATTCCATTCTGATTCATCCCGGTTTCTGTTTGTGTACTGTCTTGAAAATATAAACCGTTTTGTGGAGTCATTATCAAAGTTATAGCTGATAGTCTACAGTCAAAACTTTATTTTGCTTCTTACTAATAGTACGTGTTTCTCATCTGAGTTATTAACTGATTATGTGGATTCAGTATTTTTAAGAAAATGAAGTTACTACAGAGGATGGGTTGATTAGATAGAAAAACCATGCGTAAGCCATTTGTGTGTTTTTAGTACACCACCTTTATACACTACCAGAAATACAAGCATTTCAAATGATGGGTCTGTTCTTTTATCTGACACAATACAAACATCAAAACACGCAAAACGTCATTTACTTAGTAATTTGTGATAAGGCATATATTGTTTCTGTAACTTTTATTTATGATTTGATTTGAAACTTTTACCAGACGAAGAATTTGTATTTAGTCTTTATCTCATAGGTATGGACCTTCTCCCCACTTAGTTCAATTTCGTATTATTTATTTGATGTTCAAAACTACAATAGATCAGTCTCTTTTGGGATATATGCATCCGATTGTTTCGACATTTCCTTAAGTCACTAGAATTATAGGCAGAGATGGATGGTGGTTAGCAGTGAAATTCAAGGCGCTCGTTTCACTCTACTTTGGGCTCGTCAGCCGAATGTCACTGCATTCTGGACTTATTCACTCCTGGACTCGAACCTGGTACCGTTTGCTTCGAACACCACCTCATTATCCTTTTAGTTATTGAGTCCAGATAGCCACTAACTGATAGGGCGAAACCCGTGTCTTGGATTCTACTGATAGCCATCATTCTTCTCATTTAATTCGGTTTAAAGAACAGATTAGTTCGGTGGTCTCAGTAACTGGATCAGAGGATTGCACATAAGTCTGAACTAATTTAACTATCATGATTTATGGTACTGGTCCTTTTTTCTTTTCAGCGTGATATTCACATACTAAATGCTTGATTAACTTCATGTCTCCAACTGCTAAACTTAAAAGGACATTCTCCCTACTGGTTGGTTCGGATATAACTATAAAATTTCTCTTACCTAGTGGGATTATAATACCACTTACAGTAAGTTGTCTCTGTAATTTTTTATATATGGAAAATAAATCTATAATTTTCTGATTATCATAGCCGCCTCATTAGTTGAGTAATTTTATATCGTTTATTTCACATCTCAATAATATATTCGCATTATTAAAGGATGCTTTCGTAAAATATAAAAACCATACGTTAAGTGCTTCATTTGTACACCTTCCATCAATTGTTTCTTACAAACTTCACCGTTCCTTCATTCCTGTTGTTACAATTACCCTCTGTTTACATTCCTTTTCTCCTCAATTCGATTTCAACATTCTCCTGCCAGGCATCCCACTTCTGATTGGTGCTACATACTACTTATATTTGTCAACATAAGTAGCCTACATCACATAAATACTAGTGAGTTTAACTACATTTACCACTAATATAGTGATCATTATAGGGCCAGTGAAATGATCATAACGCCAGATAGTTTGCCAGCTCGTAAATCTAATAGAATGCGTCAGTCCATTGTAAAGCAGTTGTCTGAAAAATCTTTTATTTTGGGATTTATGTATTAGAGCTCTAAATTTATAATACCTGTTGGACATATTTAGCACCCACCTACTGACCACCGAGTTAATAGACCTCATAACTGCCTACTTTTTATTGTGCTGTTGTTATTCATCGTTATTAGTCTTAAAAACACCAGATTGCTTATGGTTGATATTACTAATTTCTAAATAAACGAACGAGAAGCCAACTCGGTAATTAAGCCCTTGTTTTTGGTTAATGAGAACCAAAAATTCAATATAGTTGTAAATCTTTGTTGACTAGGATCTTTAAGATGACTTAATAGGTCAAAGGAACATAGACTAAATTATGAACCCTATGACAAGAACCTTGAAATTGGGTTAAGTTTAGCTGCAGTACTCGAGGTCTGTACCTACTCTTTATAATAATTTTTATGTTAAATAGGCTGTCACAAAGGAGCTATGAAATAGTATGGATTAGTGTGTTTACATATTTTAGTCGGTTTTAAGTAAGTTACGGGGTCAGTTTGTTTCATCCCAAGCGCCATTTAAGTTCATATATTTGAAGCGTATCCTTACCCAGTGACTATACAAGTAATCTAAGTAGTTCAACTGGATTTACTCATATTTCTATACAAATCGAGCGTGTTTGTATTTCTGTTGTGTTAATGTTTCTCAGTCGGCTTTTTTATTTTCTGACTGTTTTCTTTATGTGTAGTGTAGCTTCACAAACCGATATGTCATTACTATTGAGTCAATTATACTTGTTTTTAGATGAATGTTCAACCGATATTATTTCACATGTCAAGATTTCAATATGCTTAGAACTTAACAAACCAACCAAAAATGTATAACGATCATATTGTTTGTGTATAATTTTTCAGGTGAATTCAGAGTCAACATTAGAAGAAATCAAAGTACAGCTTTGGATTTCCGCAGCAAAATTACCATTATTTGATATATTACAATCAAAGAATGACTACATATTTGTTGGTGTTAACCGAGAAACTGGTGACGAAGAAGAGTTTTATGATATAAATCGTCGACTTCATGAAATTCCACTTCTTTTACCTTACTTACGTGTTACTGAAATCGCAAGAGATACTACCCTATTAAAAATCAGTAATCAGAATGCTGCGATCTCCAGGTGATTATTTTTGTGTTGAAAAATGAAAATTACATTTTCTATCAACTATCTGCTAGCTTGGATGTTTTTGTGGGACCTTTATCATTGAAGATTATAATTCTACCGTCTTAAAACATTTTGGTCATGTTTCACTCAATCTGGCTTAGCGGCTTCCATATTGTGCATTATATACTGACACTGGGGATGAACACGAAATCAAACGGGCATTCAGTTCATGATATGAGGTCAGGGAAGAAAGAACAATTATATCGGCTTACAATTCACCTGTTCATCACGGCTCTTTAGATGGGGATCCCAGAAGTTGTGTAACTCAACTGATTTATACATTGCCAGACATGAATCAAAATAATATCCAGTGTCAGTCATGCTGTAGTTTTTTCGTGTTGTTCATAAAAAGTGGTTTTGAATGGTATCTGTTTTGTCTTTCTATTCAAAACGGTACAGTTTAACGTACTCATTAATCACGAAGTTTTCCTTCACTTATTTCTTCAAAACATTGTTATTTGTCTCTATTTAGCACGTTTCTGATTATTTTATTGTGACAAGTAATACTGGGGTGGGTTTCTGGCTGGAAATTCTACCATGGATGAATGTTATGAACCGCTCAGTTGAGCATATTTCTTTGACCATTTTTTTCAAATCAAGTACAATAATATTTGAAGAGAAAAATAAATCCATCTAATTTCAAGGCTTTATCAGACATTATCATACATTCCTTAAATGTGCATAGAATTAGTCTGAGAGGGGATCAAAATTGTACTTCTATGATCAAATAGGAAAAAAGTTGGTATCTCATTAACGAATTAATCCAACATTTAAATTACGAATGATGATACACAAATATGACTACTTATAAGTAGTTGAAAACACATCTCAGTGTAATGTTGATGTTTCAACTTAATTATTCCTCTCAACAATTCTCATAACCTTTTATTTTCTTCTTATTGAATAACGAATGTATAATCCTGATTTGATTGTTCGTAACTAGAGAAATAGAAGGAACAAATATTAATGTTAACCTTACATTTTAAATGCTGTCGCTTTCTTGTAGGTCACTACATTAGAGCAATGAGTTTTATCGTCTATTGACACACTGATGTTTAATATGAATATTTATACAACTAATGTTTCAAATATAATTTTTGTCTGAGTAGTTAAACTCAACTGATAACAAACCATAAAAAATAGTTTTCGCAATTGTTAGAAAAAGTAAGTACAAAACATGATAGCCAAGAATTCCAACTATCGTCATTTAAATGTGAATAGTTTACTAGTTTTAAGTTTACGTGCATTACGACTAAGCTTCTACTAACCCAAGGTGATGTAATACTTCATTCACCTTAAATCCATGATTTATCCCTGCCGAAGATTCAAAATACTTCAAGTTAGCAAGCATTCTTTTCGGTATCAACATCACAGTTAATATGTCCATATTCATTGTTGTTTATGGCATGAAATAAAGTTTTTTATGCAATGATCTACGATAAATCATTGCTTTTATGCATATGGAACTTTCACATCAACTAGTTTATGTACTGCTAGTACAGTTTAGTATGACTTAGCAGCTAATTTGTCAAGTAAATTCCAAGTAATTACAAAATTCAGTAATAATGAAAAGTTGGTTTATTACTGTGACTAACAGATTTCGAATATCAGACGTAAGGGTTGTAAGTGAGTGCTTACAAAGTTACGGATCTCATCAGTTACGTGTCAATACGATTACTATAATATCCGTATGCGCTAAATGTACTACTAAATCTCGAGGAGTTGAGACTACTAATGCCACTGTCTACACTTGTATTATACTCAGTAGTTGAGTCGTTACTATAGCCATAGTGAGTCTAGAAAGACTCTAATTATGGTAATCGTAGATGTAGAGCTCTAAACTAGCTTAATAATGACATTTAACATGTTTCAGGAAGCAAATAAAATGCAAACAAGTTTTCATATTGTGACATCATGCAAAGATAGCTCTATGACTGCATTTCTGCCATACAGTAGAGGGGGCAACACAAATACGGAACCAATATCGAGCATTTAACTATGAATAAAATTAGAGAACTCTGACAAAGCTAAGGTAGGCGAAGTAACGTCCAAAAGTTTCCTCAAGGAACCCAGCCAAAAATCAACGTCCTAGTTGGTTAAGATAATAAATGAGTTATGAGAAAAATATCAGTGATTGCTAATGTTATTTTATTAGAGGGAATAAGAATCATTTTGTAATGATCGTAGGTTGTCTTAACAGTCTTCTAAATTCTAGGGTTCATAATTACTCAATACCTGACTGGAGCCTGTGTGGGGATGTCTCGATCATGTCACACTAGGCCTAGAAATACAAGAGTACTTAATATTTTAAAATCTTTCCTTAACTTGAGGAAGGCTTTTAACTCAACCGCTCAAGAATCGCTTCACAGTGTTTGGGTTTAAGAAGAGTACCAAGCAAATCGGTTTGACTACAGAAAAATAATTCAAAAGTATACAGTTTTATAGGGGATTATTAAGAAGTTATATACCTTTCTAGCTACGCTTTTTTTTGAGAACTAGTGATATTCGAACGACCGCATAGATTGAAACAGTTGGACCGTGTTTCAAATATTCAACCTCAGCAGTTGAAGGTTAAACGCTCTTCTCATCAACCCACAGCATGTGGATGGTAGTCCTGTCCTGCGAAGACGCTAAACAAACGGAAAGCCATATCATCACGTTGAAAAAAATCAAGACGTGACTAACAGTCATTTATCACAGTTGGCCATTAAGTTATGTTAAATAGCCGGTCTAGACAAACACTTAGTTTAAGAATGAGCCGTTAATTGACTGAGAGTGTATATCAGTTTACTTATTGGTGTAGTTACATTCTCCTTGATATATTTTTTGATATTGAAATTTCTTTAATTCATTATTGCATTATATAGTTTACAAATTTTACTTTTTTAATATTTCAGTTGTACAGGTATACCACATACAGATATCATACGTGCTTGTAGAACAAACCCTGAAGTAAAATGGGCACGATTACGTTTATTACGTGTAGCTAATATGCATACAAAAGCATTGAATCAAACCGGATCAGATGGCTTGATCCGTTACTTAACTTCAGCTAGTAAACGTGAACTAAGCCAGTCATTAAAAGTTCTTCTCCAAAAGCAAACACATCTTACAATAACAGCATGGGTATTAGATGGTAAAGACCCACCGGAAAAATGTCGTGTTGTCCTCGAATTGGATAAGAAAGCTACTGTATTTAACGCTCTAAATGAAATTTTGCATGCGCAAGCTGAACTGGCTAGACAAGATTGTCAAGTTAAAATGAGTTATGGTCTCCCAGATGCATCAAATTATTTACTGAAAGTTTGTTGTTCACAAGCTTATCTATTCGATTTGAACGAATTACTCATTCAATATGAATATATACAAAAATCTATTGAACATCATCAACATCCTTGTTTAAGTCCAATTTTAAAGAACGACATTAAACAAAGTTTGCATAACTGTCTTAATGAATATAATAAAAATCCTATCTATCAACTGAATCATAACAATGATAGTTCGATAATCTCTTCGAAATCCACCCTAAATACCTATACCAATAACTTTGATAAAAACAACAATAACTCAATTGATTTATATCAACAGTTAGAAAATTTTTTAATCAATCATGATAAATTTGATAAATGTGAGACTGATGAATGCATAAGCAAGATTGACGACAATTTTATCGACTGTCGATCATCTATTGATTTCAACAAAGACGATGATACATCAGCTTTTGACGATATTGATAGTGCTCACACAGTCCTCTTATCTGAAAACTGTTCTTCAAAAAATGCTGAAGGTATTCAAAAGAATTTAACATCTCCATTTACACTCACTTCTGACCGTCAACAAAATGTATCTCTTTGGGAACTAAGTGGATTTTTAAGTATACAAGTTTGTTCAGCACAGTTTCTTGTCGAAAATATTACAAGTTTAAATTCTTCTTCCGCAACCTCCCTCTCTTTATCAACAATTTCATTTCCGTCCTCTTCAGTACATCAGTCAAATCCTAACTTAAATGTTGTACAGCATACAAGCGTACATGGTGGAGCTGCTTTGGATGGAAGTTATGTTGTACGAGTGGGAATATTTCATGGTAGTCAGTTTTTAATTGAATGTCAAGTAAGGTGATCATATATATATATATATATATATATATATATATATATATATATATATATATATTCGATAGCTTTAAAATTTACTTTTTCTTTGTAAAAAATAAGCAATCATTCAATTTTTATAGGTTCCAATTATGAAATAATCATATGCTCATATATTATTATCTTAGTGGCATTTTCCTAGATTAAAGGGAACGAATTATTGTTTGTTCTGCAAAACCATTGAATCATCAGCAATGTCTTGAACATTTTTCACTATCAACTAACTGTAGGTTGTATTCAGGCGATGTGTTTTAAGGTTTATTCACTTTCTTGTTGTTATACTTCTCAGACCTGACTTTTGGGTAGCCTTCTGACAACTTTACTTTATTGTGAGATTTAATCTTGCTACTGCTCCCCCCCTAAACTGCTATTGGCGTTACCTTCTTCAGGACTAGAATATGTGTAAAATCTGTATCATGCTAGTCTCGTTAAATGGTTGTCTCAGTGAACTATTTTAACCAAATTACTACACTCTGTATTAAGTTGCTACATTTTTCAACAAAACTAAAAAAAGGAATTAGGCACTTTTAAAGAATTGCGCTGGATTTGAGTATAAATTATCAACTCTTCAAAAGAAGAGGAATAAAAATGTTCAGATTTACCAAAGTCATATAGTATTTTATTTGTGTGTCAATATTTCTTTTTTCTTAATTTCTCAAACTTACTTTCTGTGGTATATAAACTTTTTGATATTTCATGTATTTGCGTTCCAATTCTATCTGTTAATGACTATCAGCTATGTGTTTCTCAAAGGGTATACTTTATTTCATCTTATTGGAATTTAGATTTACATCTCTAAAACTGAAAAAAATTTTTCTTTCCCTTACAATATACTTAGTACTTCATTCTGTTTTCCCAGTTTCGTGTTGATAGTAGTACTTGGAATCGATTCTTTTATTAAAAAGTTTCCTAGTTTGGTAGTGTTTTCCCAACTGTTTTCATTATTCACTCCATAGATATTTGCATCTCTCAATTGTACCATGTGCTAGCTGGATCTATGAAGATCCCTTTCTAGTGATTTTGATAGGTTGTTTCGTCAAAACATACTGCATAAGAATTTTGGAAATACAAACGCTTTCTTGACTCATTTATAACTATATTTCTACATGTATTTGTAATTTTACTGACTCATGAACTTTATTAACCAACAATAACACCATTGGATATCGGCTCAGTGGTATAGATGTTAAGGGTTCGCGCGCGAGACCGATAGGTCCTGGGTTCAAATCTCGCGATACGAGATCGTGGGTACACGTTGCTGAGGAGTCCCACAATAGAACGAAACGACCGTCCAGTGCTTCCAAGTTTTCCATGATGGTCTAGCCTCAATTGACTCATGATCTCAACTATTGAAATATTACAAAATTTGCACAGCGGTCAACATATCCAGTCATTGATGTATCATAAGCGTATTAAAAATTCCTTGGTATTGATTGAAGAGCGGTTATGATCAAAGCAGCAACTGTTGGAGTTTAAACGGGATTCATATTCGTCCATTTTAGATTTTAGAACCAGGTATTGTAATAATCATCCTTCACACGAAATTATGTTAGCTAATTATTGTCCACTTTATTATTGGCTTGCATTAACATTTATTTGGTATTAATGTCTAAGTATTTTCACTTAAGCTTATCTTTTCAAAAATATAGAATTTTATGGAAATGTATTTTACTTTTTTTTCTAGACAACTAAAGAAAGACCGGGAAACTACTTAACATGGCGTGAATGGCTTAATTTTCACATTCTTTTAGCTGATCTACCTATTGCTACGCGCATCTGTGTAGCGCTTATACGAATCAGAAAAATTGTGGATCGGAAAAACGTGAGATTTGTAAGTTGTACTAGTAAATAACTTATACAGTCTCAATCAGGACTGAAACAACAGATGCTTTGTAAAAGTGTCTTTCATTTGATGATACTTTAAAGATTAAATGTGAAAAAGAACATTATGTTTTGTTTTACATCACTTCAAAATATTGTGGTAGAAAAAGTGCACGGTATGAAATGGTTGAAGTTATTTGCCTAAAATTCAATAGATAAAATAGACGATTCTGTGTAGTTGAATTTAGTTTGTTGAGATTAGTAAGATACATAAATTACCGTTCATGCAATGTATTGGTATATGAAATAGACATCTTTTCCACTCTACATTTGGATTAATATGGTTATGTGATTTTCATAATTTTACTTAGAAGTCCATTCTACATTTAAGCAGATCAAGTTTAGTTATTAAATCAGTTTTTGTTTGTAGTGTCAGTTTGGTTCAAAGTATATTTCTTCGGAACAATTACTTTTTGCAGCCATGAAATAGGTGTCGTCTAATGTTCTAGCAGTTCAGCGTGACACAAGGTCCTGTAAAAGTGATTGTATTTACTGTTGATTTGTGATAAGTCTTGCGAATTTGAACGCTATATTCGTCTACTAAGCTATTCTGTAACCCCCAAGCTAGAACCATACAGCGACCTGAACACGAGAGAGAAGACGCAAAGTATGCGAGAAGTAATTTACTCCAAGGTTCATTTTAATACAGAAAATACAGGGTTTTTATAATATTTTAAATGTCCTTGGGTTGCTAGAACATTCTGAAATGCTACTAAACGTAGTAGCAGTGTAGCAATTAGCCAATCAGAACCTCTACATGTGACGTTTCACTTCCTTGATATTTTTGGCTGAAACTTCAAGTGAACGCTGATTGGATGAAACGCATCTTAGTGTTTCCTGATGCTTGTTTGTCTTTTGCAAGCAATTTTCTGGATCACTCCAACAATTTGTATGTTCTTAATGTAATCAGTTCCCGTCCTCATATCATTCCACTCAATCATATGAGTTCAATACTGTTAACCTTGTCTTGAAAAGATCCAGGGCTTGTATACATAGGTCTTTTATTGTTTGTTTATATCACATAAGGGAATAGTTCATCAAGTCTTCAAGAGCGAGGTCGAGTAGCTCTTCAGTCTACTACACTCGATTGTAATTTTCAATATGATTGCTTAGACTGCTTAAAGTTATACCCTTAAAGATGCTAGATTATTCAATCCGTTGGGCACAATTTTGCAGCGTATTAGTACAAAAATTTATGTTTTTTACGGTTAGTTTTTGTTGGAAATTAAATATATTCTCAGTTATCAAGATATGAAATTAAACTTTAAATACATTTCTATCATTTTCGTATAATATTTTTTCCATTTGATTTTAGTGTGAATACCTATATGGCTGGGGTAATGTCAATTTGTTTGATCACAATGGTTTCATGATCACGGGTGAAATTACTTTAAATTTATGGCCACCCTCTTTAGTTCAGACGGCAGATGAAAGTCTTCATCCTTGTGGTACTGTACTTGGTAACCCCAATCCTGAATTCTCAATACAGGTTAATCTTATTCTATTAATATTTTATTCATTTGCTCAATGTTTTCAGGGAATCAACTTGAAGTTGTGTATTATGCATTTATTGTCAGTTTCTTCAGCAAGAATAATTTTTCATCTCAATGTCTAATCTGTATCACTGAATAACAAATTTGAAATGTTCTCAACTTTTTCTAGTTTATCATAACTGTTTTACATAAACAAATCGTTTCATAGAACTTGGTTACTATATGCGGATTTTGAATCCATTGTCTCTGGTTACATTGTTTGTCAGTAAATTGTGTAAGTACGACTATGCTTAACTTTCAATCTTTTGGCATATATACTTGACTAAATATATTAAAGTAATTCATTCACCCTGTACTTATATACGAGCCACACTCTAAATGTAAGGGGTACTGATATCATCCGGTTACCGAAACCGAATTAGGTAAATCGGGGTTCGAACCTAGGACTTAGCGACTAAAAGCCAGGCATCTTAATCCCTAGATTAAATAACTGTTAAGTTTATGGAAACAGTTGGGCCTAATGTGATTTCCAATTATGGACTATCAATATTATTCCAATATGAACGAGATCTTTTACGCACTCGATATTACGGGAACTGACATGCACAAAACTTTAACAATAACTTGAAAATTATGGAACCTAAGAAAAAGACAGGAGTCTCGAAAAATTTAATATTTAGCGAAATTAGATCATATGCTCTTTTAGCTTAAGATAGTTGTTTACATCTATCTTTTTTTAATTATTCTACAATTCTAATCTTGTTTTAACCATAAGGCATTAAGATAAATATTTGTGTTGGTAGAGATATTAAACTAATTTATAGAACAAATAGTTTAGATATATGTGATAATTTGTTCCTCTTTTATTAACTGATATCATAACGTATATTTCAACGCATAGTTTCTTTCAAGTCAATAGGACGTGATTCACTTCCTTTTTTTTACTTTAAAGCAGAAAAGTTTTTAAGGTACTTTTGTAAGTTCTCGAAACTTCGCTAAAATTTAAAAACCTTCAGTCATATTATATACAATTTTTATAACGTATTTCAATATATTTTCTTGAATTTAATATAAACATCAAGTATCTCTACCTTTACAGCATTATGAATGATTAAAAAGAAAACATATTTCAGGATGCTCTTCATATTGTATAAATCACATCCGTTTAAATTTATTCTAGATACTTGTTTTTGGTGTTTATATTCAACTTTATAAAAAAAAAACACAACGTTGATTATAGATTTAATTGTCTTCTGCAAAATTAAAGGTGTGTCTTTTTGTTTAATTAGATTCAATAAATCATTTAATACAATTGACGTTACATTGAGATTAGTTAAAGAAAAAAAAACTATCTTATGTGAAATGAATTTAGTGTAGAAACACTTTGGTTAAAGTAGACATTTATGATACGTTTTTATGTATGTATGTAGGTGTAAACAGAGTTGTTCATAAAATCAATCATGTATTTGTGTAATTTTAAACAATTATAGTGTACTCAGTTACAAGGAGAAAAAAAAAGTAAATGATGTTGTGTATGTATATGTATTAATTGTTAACTATTTCTTGTTTTTGTGAAGAAAAAAAGCTTGATTTTTTCTATCGTTATTATACGTAAATAAAAAGAACATTATAGACATACATGAATAATGTTGCATATTACTATATAGACTTCCTCTGTTAGATTCTATGTTTTGTTATTCTGAAACTAAGTCAAATATTGAATGTTTCTGTGATCTTGGTTATTACATGAACGTTAATTGGTGTTGTTTTTTTTCTTCCAGTAATTTGGCACACTGTTCATGTTTGATTTCAAACCTACCTCATTGATAATCTATATACAAATGCAGTAAATAGCTTCAATAATAGATATATTTTTTTAAGTCCCATAGATTAATATAAACCTAAGTCAGATGACTAGAGTGTCTTTTCGTTTTGTTTTGTTGTTTTGACTTGTTTTCTTGGTAATCATATTTCTGTTCTGTCTACAACTAAAATTAAAACAGAATTTCAGATGTTCCTTTATCGTCACCTGATTGATAAGTAGGCATGAATTTTCAATTTTACTTCTTCTTTTCTCTTTAGGCTGAAAATTTATCGCACGATTTAAGTTACAACTATGCGAGCACTTATAGTGTTCTTTTTTTTCGCTAAGTGGGTTCTAATGAGGTTGTTTGATGTATGGCTTGTGGTGGCTAATTTAACGCATGTGATGTAGACTTAGTTAGACATCATGGAACCAAGATTTCAAACTTAAAGTTGAAGAAATTTCAAAAAGACTTGACTGCAAAGCTATGACTGAATTTTAGTTGCCAATGGCTTCAAGACTTTCCACAAACTCTGTTATACATGAAGATTGTCGTTTATGACGAATCCTTTGTGAAGTGCATTTGATTCTGAGTTAATAATTTGTAAGTGGTGTTCAGATTTCGATTGATTTCTAAGTATTTTATTAAGTTCTATTTGTAATTGAAATCATTGTCATTTCCAATCATTCAGTGTAACTCACATTCTAACTATAGCTTTTTATCCCGAAGTAGGTTCATGATTTTATGAACGAATTTTCGACTTCTGTAATGAAAAAAAAAACGCTGATTGATAATTTACATGTAATTGTATTATGTGGTCACGTGATAGTTGCTCACGAGATCTTATGATTTACCTTAGACCCCTATAGAACTGATATCAGAAGATCAGACAGCCGGCCAGTAGAATAGGTTTATTTGTCTGAAAAAAAAATAGCACGCATATATACAAAATATTGAACACAAGAATAAACATGGCTAGGTCTGATAAACTATTAAATAAAACCAATTTTGTAGGTCGCTCATTCTCTAGTTATTTGCAACTGTGAGGTTCTATACGTTCGAGTGTCGTTTGTTGTATATCGTATCCTGCCGTAATCAAGTAGAGGACGTAGCAAGTAAAAGACCTAACTGTTCGGGTTTCCCCATCCTATCATTTTATCGCACGACTGCCACGATTGCTGACTTGGTTCGGCCATTTCCTAGTGTTCAATAAATCTAGAGTCTCCAGCATTTTCCTGTTCATTTGATTAGTGAGTGAGTGCTGGATATAAGAGTGCAATTTCCAACCGAGGTTTTATTTTAAGCCTTAAATTTCACTATATTTGTGTTTTTCATCTTACATTTTATGATATGCTACAATGACATGTTCATAGGAGCCTGGTCTAAATAGCTTTTGATGGTAAAATGAAATGTTTTGTGAAAATAGCCTCTTGTGTGCGATAGGTACTCATTAAATGAACTGAAAAATGGGATACTGCGTACTTATTATGCACTGAAAGACGACCGAGTAACCTCAGTTCATACAGCGTTTTAAATAGTTTGAGACATCATGATTTAAATGAAAAGATGGTCATCAACAACTATCGTAAATATAAACATGGAAATTGTATATGTAATGATTTCGGTGATCTCCCCAGTGATCTGGTCCAGGCATCTAGTAAATAATCAAAGATCACAACTACCGAAAGTCGGAGTTATCTTAATTTTAGTCACTGAAAATTTTACAAGCATAATTTTCTTTTCAATGTCTTCCATGAATTCGGGGTCCAGGTATTGTGAAACTATTTGTTCAAATGTAGATTGTTTTTACAAAATTATTATAAACAGTTGGAAGTTTGCATTTGACATTATTGTTTTTCACATCTAAATCAGACTGATGTAAATGGAGCAAAATTAAATAACCTAATTCCAAATATTCGAATAAATTAACTCTACATCTGTAGTTAGTCGTACTTGGGGTAAAACAAATAAATTCCATGCGTTCTTATTGAATATATTAGTTTAGACTGTTAGATTAGCCCACCAATCAGTATGATTGTACTACGTGTATTGGAGCTTAGAGCACTATATAACATCCTTCAGTGAAAATAAGCTATCAAGAGTAATATTAAAATGGACATATTTATTGTTCAGGCAACTATTTACACAAATAGATACGATATTCGATGGTATGTTCCAGTCTAGACATAACACGTGACTGTGCTCACGTCCCATCTCAAAGTCGAACGGTATGTGACAAATTATAAATAAGGTACGTTTTAGAAAGAAGCTAATCATACACCTACTCAGGGTTTCGTCCCACATGTATTTGTCTGGGTCAGAAGGACAGGTTCATTTATGCTTATGGTTTGTGTACACTTGCTTCGGTTTACCAGTTTAAGTTCATTTCGCATTCTTCTCACTCTCGTTAGTGTTTGGGCTAGCATATAAGTTTATCTATATGGATATGATTCGGAAGGCAGTTACCCACCATAGACAATGGAAGATGGTCGCAAAATGTCGTGGATTGACTGAGGTTAAGCATTAACACTGTTGAGTGCCGGTTCAGTGGTCTAGAGGTGGTTAAGTGTTCGCGCAAGAGACTGGAGATCCTGGGTTTGAGTACCACATGCGGGATCATGGATGGGGACTGGTGTGGAGTGTCATACTAGGACGAGACGGCCATCCAGTATTTCCAGGTATGCAATGGAGGTCTAACTTAAATCGGTTTATGACTCAATCCAACACTGTTTGTTTAGTATATATATGATGTTCAAGAGCCCTTACAATTTCTTCGTTTAATAGGATGGGTTAGTTATGGTATTGTAGAGCTTTTTCAATTTTGTGTATACACGAATTCTAATACAACTGCGCTTCTTTCTAAATGAAGAAATAAAGCGCGAGAGATGTAAAATAGATGGTTTAGATCTGACAGATTAAAACTTAGCAGTTATTTGCAAGATTTCAAATGTCTGTCCACAACCATTTAATAACGTCAAGAGATTCATCACCCACCCTACCATTTAGCCTTCACCACTCTCAGGAACACAGTATATTTCTCTTTAAAAAGTCCAGGAAAAAAAATGAAGAAGAGTGTAGGATAATAGGCGTTATAAATAAATTTACAAATCGTAGAATTATCGAATGATGCCTAAAACATGTATTTCTCTTGTATAATAAGTTAGAGGAAAAGATTCCTTTGATTTGAGAAAACCAAGAGAGATCAAAAGAAAGACTTACCATAAGTTAAGTGGTGTTTGTCTTTCAGTAGTGTGTTTAGGTCGTTTTTCTGTCTTGGGCTAATGTAGACAGTCTGACATCGAGAAAAATCAAGTGTAAAATCATTTACAATAGGTCATTGTTCAATATGAGCTAATAACTTATCCATCTCAAAGCACTTATGCGAATAAGAAACTAACATGTAGACAACCTTCGGGCGATGCCTGAGTGACTTTGAGAATATCCATATAGTTATCAGGGTTATAAATTAGGATTAGGATTTTCAGTTGGACGTTAGGGTTAGAAATTAGAGTTAATACATCAAGAACTACTGACCAAAACTCATGTGTTTGACCATGTTCAATCAGTTGTTCGTTGGTTCCTAGTGTTATATTCAGATTAAGATGAGCATCCCTAGCCCAATTTCCTTTTCAGGTGCTTTAAAACGACTATTCTTTCATAGTAGGAATAACTGGGAAGTGACACTTGTCCTCATACATCTTTTAACTGATGCGGCCCTTCAATACAGGTTTTATTTTATCCATTGTTTAAAGAATGGGGGAGATTTTTACTATGGTTACAAAATTAACATTCTTTTCACTAGCTACATTCTTTGATATTAAAGTTATTTTCGTTTTCGTTCAGATTTCCAGTATAAAACATCAAATTTACTCGTTAGTAGATGGTATAGAAAAGGTTTGGAAAACTCAGCAACGAGTACAATTCATTATTAAATAGCAGTTACCACCAGTTCACTAAAGGAAATATTTTTTTCTCCAACATTATATGGTTGCGTCAACTCAATCACTTGTGTTTCTTCCGTTGACACTGACTTGTAATACAAGCTTCTATGATATTTCTCAAAACACATCAAGTCGTGGTTATTGTAAATAAGCTTACTATTCACTTTTCTTTACTTTACTCTCTTTTTTTGCAGATCAAAATTCATAACCCAACTCAAGGTCGTATTCGTCGACCAACAGTGAATTGTTTTATCAATGCATATCATACAAAAAAATTTCATTCCTCTTCATCCCAATCCTATTCAGATAGTCATTCATTAAAATCACGGAATGATGATCATGCTAAGAGTGCAAAAGTAGATTATTCATTTTGCACAAGTGAAATAGGTGATGTGGATGCTTGTCTATGCATAGAGTCAAATAATAATTTAACAACGATTCATAATAATACTTATAAAGGAGATATACCATTAGAATTTGTTTCTAATAAATCTTTTCAGAATAACACTATTACTTCATCAGTAACAAATTTAACTAATAAAATATTAGAATCAAGATTACGTGAAATAGTTAATCGTGATCCATTATATGAATTATGTGAACAAGAAAAAGATTATTTATGGCGTGGTCGTTATTGGTGTTTAAATAATTTACCTTCAGCATTACCATGGATATGTCAAGTTGTTAATTGGTGTGGTCGTGATACATTAGCAGAATTCTACACTCTTATACATCAGTGGCCACAACCATTTAGTGTTGACATAGCTTTACGTTTACTTGGTGCATTCGATTTAACACGAAGTAACTCAAATCTTATTGATTTACCCAATGGAATAAAGGTTGGAGCAAGTGGAATAGCTGATTTATATATACGCGAATTAGCTGTAAATAGTTTGTATAATCTTAGTGATGCTGAATTGAGTGATTATCTGTTACAACTGGTTCAGGTAAGATACAGATTATCTGTTTGTTTTATGATCATTGTTGCTATGTTCTTTTACTGTTTAGCATTCTATGGATGTCATACTTCACTCGACGTTTCTCAAATCAGATCGAGAACTGAAATCGAATATTTCATATTTTCAACAACCCAAACAACAAAGATCCATTAGTAAAACCACTAGAGTTTACATGAGAATCTTCTGGCATCTATACTAGTTCACTAGCGTCAATTGATTGAAAATAGATTAATCAGCGTATGGCCTTTTGAGCCAGATCAGAGCATTCAATAGTTAGGTCCCTATGCTGTTACTAACTACAAGGTTGCTCATAATGTTTAACATAACAAAAGCTAAATTCATTCTTGGTAAAGTATCAATCAACAATCAGTAAATTATATTTCATTCCTTGACGGCATTGTTTTTGAATGAAATTCACCAATCTCCAAAACTTCATACTGATAATTATCATGTGCTCACTAGTGACTAACTTCAAGAGGAAATTTACGGAGTTCTGGTGAAAAGCTATGACCAGTGGAGTTAATCCGTATCGGGTGTGAGGCAGTTACCTACCATAGGCAATGAAAGATGGTCGCGTAATGTCGTGGATTGACTGAGGTTAAGCATTAACACTGTTGAGTGCCGACTCGGTGGTCTGGAGATGGTTAAGTGTTCGCACAAGAGACTGGAGATCCTGGGTTTGAGTACCACATGCGGGATCATGGATGGGGACTGGTGTGGAGTGTCATACTAGGACGAGACGGCCATCCAGTATTCCCAGGTTTGCAATGGTAATCTAGGTTGGATCGGTTCATTATTTCAATGAAATTCAGTGATCTCCACAATCTTATACCGAAAATAACAAAAGGTGTTTCGTGACTGTACATTGTGAACAAACTTGTTTTTAAAAATTCTAATGGTAAAAGTTTGATTCATCTGTACGAAACTGAGTCATATAAATTTTTAACTACGTCATTGATCCTAAAATGCTTGGAAACATTCACATTTTTACAACATTTTTTTTGGTTTCAGACGTAGGACGTCCAAAAATTCTCAATCATATATACCATTTTTTAATAATCTAACAATAATTCACTTTTGATGTACTTACTTACTTACTTACTTTCGCCTGTTACTCCTAATGGAGCATAGGCCGCCGACCAGCATTCTCCAACCCACTCTGTATTGGGACTTCTTTTCTAGTTCCATACAATTCTTGTTCATTTCTCTCATGTCTATTTCCATTTCCCGGCGTAATGTGTTCTTTGGTCTTCCTCTTCTCTTTCGGCCTTCAGGATTCCATGTGAGGGCTTGTCTTGTGACACAGTTGGGTGCTTTCCTCAATGTATGTCCTATCCAATTCCAGCGACTCTTCCTGATTTCTTCCTCCGCTGGGATCTGGTTTGTTCTCTCCCACAGTACGTTGTTGCTAATAGTGTCCGGCCAATGGATCTGAAGTATTTTGCGTAGACAATTGTTAATAAACAACTGTATTTTCTGGATTTCGTAGTTCTCCAGGTTTTTGCCCCATACAGTAGAACTGTCTTGACATTTGTATTGAAAATCCTGGCCTTGGTGTTGGTTGACAGTTGCTTTGAGTTCCAGATGTTCTTCAATTATAAATATGTTGCTCTTGCTTTTCCGATCCGCGCCTTCACATCTGCATCAGATCCACCCTGTTCATCAATGATGCTGTCCAAATACGTAAAGGTTTTTACATCTTCCAAATCTTCGTCAATTGTGATTGGATTGGTGCATTCTGTGTTGTATCGGAGAATCCTGCTTTTCCCTTTGTGTATATTGAGACCTACTGCTGCTGAGGCTGCTGCTACACTGGTTATCTTCTCCTGCATTTGTTGTTGCGTGTGCGATAGAAGGGCCAGATCATCTGCGAAGTCTAGATCGTCTAACTGCATCCTAGTTGTCCACTGTATCCCATGCTTCCCTTCAGATGTTAACGTCTCCATGATCCAGTTGATCACCAGGAGAAAGAAGAAGGGTGAGAGTAAGCAATTTTGCCTGACGCCGGTCTTTACTTCGAACGACTTTGTCAACTGTCCTCCATGCACGATTTTGCAGTTTAATCCATCATATGAGTTCTGTATAATATTGGCTATCTTCTGAGGCACGCCGTAGTGTCGAAGAAGCTTCCATAGTGTTGTTCTGTCCACGCTATCAAATGCCTTTTCGTAGTCAATGAAGTTGATGTAGAGCGATGAATTCCATTCAATTGATTGTTTCACAATGATCCGTAGAGTTGCGATTTGGTCTGTACATGATCTATCCTTACGGAATCCCGCCTGTTGGTCGCGAAGTTTGGGGTTTACGAAGTTCTTCATCCTGTTTGACAATACCCTGTTGAAGACTTTTCATGGTATTGAGAGAAGAGTGATGCCCCTGTAGTTATCACAGTTGCTGAGATCGCCTTTCTTTGGTTTTTTGACCAGAAGTCCTTCTTTCCAGTCTTTTGGTACTTGTTCCTCATCCCAAATCTTTTTGAACAGGATGTGGAGTATCCTTGCAGTTACCGCTACGTCTGCTTTTAGCGCCTCTGCTGGAATGTTGTCTGGTCCCGCTGCTTTGCCACTCTTGATTTGTCTGATGGCCATGCTGATTTCTTCAATTGTTGGTGGGCCAACATTGATTGGGAGATCCGTGGGTGCTGCTTCGATGTTGGGTGGGTTCAGTGGAGCTGGTCGATTCAAGAGTCCTTTGAAGTGTTCTACCCACCTGTTTTGTTGCTCTTCAATGTTGGTGATTACCTCGCCTTCCTTGCTTTTCACTGGTCGTTCTGCTTTGCGGCGATTTCCAGACAGTTTCTTTGTCGTGTCATACAGTTGTCTCATGTTTCCTTCTCTTTCAGCCTTTTCCGCCGTCATTGCTAGGTCTTCCACACATTTACGTTTGTCGGTTCTGATACTCCTCTTCACTTGTTTGTTTACTTCTGTGTATTCAGCTTGTGCCTTGGCTTTTTCTGCTCTTGTTCGGCTGGTATTGATTGCTGCTTTCTTGTTCCTCCTTTCTTGAATCTTATCCAATGTATCAACAGTGATCCATTCCTTGTGATGGTGCTTCTTGTGGCCCAGGACCTCATGACATGTTGAAGTGATTGCCTCTTTGATCCCCTTCCAGTTGCTCTCCATAGTAGTTCCTTCTCTATTGAGTAGATCATGAAAGGCCTGGAACTTAATGCTGAGGACTATCTTGAATTTGTTGAGTTTGTCAGTGTCGTGAAGAAAGGCTGTATTGAACATTTGTGATGTTGTCCGCCCCATTGTCCAGTGCTTCTTGAGTTTCAATTTCATCTTGGCGACCAGCAAGTGATGATCTGATGCTATATCAGCTCCTCTCTTGGTTCTCACGTCCTCCATCGTCCTCTTGAACTTTTTGTTGATGCAGATATGGTCGATTTGGTTTTGTATGGTGATCCAGTGAAGTCCATGTGATTTTGTGAATGCGCTTATGTGGGAATATAGTGCTGACTATGACCAGTTTATTGAAGGCACATAGGTTTGCAAATCTCTCACCATCTTCGTTCCTTTCTCTCAGTCCGCGTCGTCCCATGATGTCTTCATATCCAGTGTTGTCCGTTCCAACTTTGGCATTGAAATCTCCCATCAGAATGGTCAGGTCCTTTGTTGGGCACTTCTCGATGAGCAGCCTATTGTAGAATTGATCTTTAGCGTCTTCATTGTAGTCGTTGGTAGGCGCATAGCATTGGATAATGTTCATTGAAATGCCCTCTTTCTTTGTTTTGAACGAGGCTTTGATGATCCTTGGTCCATGAGATTCCCATCCTATAAGTGCCTTTTGTGCTTGTTTGGACAGCATCAATGCAACTCCCTGTGTATGTGGAGCATTTTTTTCTTCACGGCCGGAGTATAACAGAAGTTCTCCTGAAGTTAGTGGTTGTTGTCCAACTTGCGTTCAGTGTGTTTCACTGATCCCAAGCACCTCTAAGTTGTAACTCCTCATTTCTGCAGCGATTTGGAAAGCTCTCCCGGTGTCCCACATTGTACGAACATTACATGTACCTAAATAAATGGTTGCTCTGGTTGTCAGAAGGGGCATCGGCCTCGTAACTTCCGAAGGAATTCGGCTTTCATCATGAGGCGTCATAATTCTTCTAAATGAAGATCTTCTGACTCTGAGGGCAGAGTTTAAAAGGTTTGAATAATTTTTTCTGGTTAGCGTTTTTTTAGCGAGTTAGTTTTCTACGGGATGGGGTCGCTAACCCCATGCCCAACCCTCCTCCTTTATCCGGGCTTGGGACCGGCAGCAGCCCCCGGAGGGACTCCAGGCGGAGTTCCACTTTTGATGTGGAGCCTGTATATTGCATCATAAAACTATGTGGATTTTTAAGCTCTTCTATGTATTAGGAATTTTCCCCAAAAACAGTGGAAAACTCAATTTTTGATTTGTTATATCCTGGAATTCGTATTTTATTTTTCAGTATACAATTTTCATAAAATCCCTCGACTGTTCTGTAGATTCAACATCCGGAATCAGTAGTGTCAGTATTCCACTAACCTTACGGTTTGAAGATCTACTACTTTAGTATATTTACATCAACAGTCGGTTATACACTATCAAGCTAAAAATTCAAGTTAAGCAATTGACTATTGCATCCCCGATGATATTTTGGTGTTAGTTTGAGACTTGCACTTACAAGCCAAGTGTATAGAATCAGAAGATCGTCCAAATAATCAGTATCCAGTTAGTTTTTCCATCATAATTAACTTAGAATCTGGCACATATACTCATAGGCTCAAGTTGTCACACAACTAGTTTATGAGAGTCGTATTGTACAAACTTTTATTAATCCCAATGTCAATAGGAATGATCCCATTCAATGAGAAACAATGTATAACTTAGTAGTCTACCAGCTTGTGTTTGTGTTGATGTTTAAGGGCAGCTAGCAACACTTTCTTAGCTTGCGTATATCTTGTCTACACTCATCTTATAATATTTAAATTTTTGCTGACTCAGGATATCTAACAAAATAGTGGTAGTTTAATAATTCAGCTTTTTGAAATGAAGGATAACGTTGTAATGTTTGTCAATTGTTACAAATGGTGGTTGTGATATTTATTTGTTGCTATTGTATCTGAAACCTATTATTAGTATTACGAAGGGGAAATATAGCTTGATATTTTTCATATAACTAAAAATGGTATACATTTCCAGTGCTCATCGAAAATACGGAAAGAAATACATGCTGGAAATCAGAAAGTACTGCAATTTTTAGATCATAGTTGAATTTATACTTCTTCATGATGTGAGCTTATTTGGAAATAAACTTAAAGTTCTTCAGTGCAGGATAAAACACGTTGTTGCCTTACCATTATTTAATATTCCAATCTTAGTTTATATTGCTTTTTACGATTTTAGTAAATACTTATTTTGTGTGAGGCATATATATATATATATATATATATATATATATATATATATATATATCCTTTTATTTATTATTTAGGCTCTTAAAGCTGAAACCTATTTGGACAATGCATTAACTCGTTTTATCTTATATCGTGCTTTAAAAAATCCTCTGCAAATTGGTTTACGATTGTTTTGGCATTTACGTTCTGAACTTCATTTGCCAGATATACGTCTTCGATTCAGTCTAATATTAGAAGCATTTTGTCGAGGTTGTGGACCAATGTTAGTATTACTTTCTCGTCAGGTAACCGCTCTCAATCGTTTAGAAGCGTTAAGTGCACGTTTAAAAGAATTAACTAGCGAGGATGAACAACGTGAACTATTCCGTGAAGAGATGTCTCGAACAGAAACCCAACATGATCTTCAATGGTTACCATCTCCGTTATGTTTAAGTGAAATCTTAGGTGAATTATTAATTCATAAATGTGATGTTAAGCGATCTAAAAAAAGACCCTTATGGCTTGTATGGACAAATCCTGATAGACTGGCACAATTTCATCATCAAAACTATCAACTGATTTTTAAACATGGTGATGATCTCCGTCAAGATATGCTGACACTTCAGTTACTCAAGGTATGTTTCCCTTCATTTTACGTATACATAGTTTATCGTACCTACTTTTTGTAGTAAGTGGTTTTCCCGTATGTTGAGTTCAGTTCGTACCTTGGTTCACCATTTTCGTAACCCTTTTTTAATCCCAGTTAACATATATATCCAACACTTGCATTTCAGATGTATCCATTGTCTGAATCCTGAAAGCCTAAATACAAAGTGTATGGAAGATACCTTTATTTCGAGCATCCATAAATGAGCATGTAGTGTGTGAATATTGGAACTGACTTTTAACCAGTCTCATTGAATTAAGAGTGACTCAGTTTTTTAATCACCCTGAAATTTCTCATAAACGGGGGGCAGGGAATCAAAACCGCCGTTCAATAATTGTCAACCGTTCCTTCTTAGAAAGAAACAAATAATATTCATGATTGGGTGATTTTGCCAACAGTAATTCTTAATACAAAAGAGTTGTTTAGTTTGTAGAGGCTAGTTTCCCCCATATCTGACTCCAATAAATGATATCCCATTAACTGAGTATTTAAGGCAGGCTAAATCTCCTAGTAGAATTATGGATTTACTCAAGACTATTCAGAAGCCTAAACACCAGTTGTAGAAATATTTTATTGTTAAAGATAAATAAGATCCGCAAGCGTACAACGAGCAAGCACACTGTAAAACCAAGATCGTGTGTTTATGAGTTGAAAATCCATATATAATTATGAGTCATAATCAAGTGTGGATAAATTATTGATTATTTGTGTGTTACAATCAATGGGAGAATAGATTAAGGATTGATGTGCAGACACGCGTTCAATCATACACACGCAGAAATTAACATAGTGAATTAAGTGTCTGAATTACAGTGAGTAGACAAATAATACGAAACGGCCGTCCAGTGCTTCCAGGTTTTCCATGGTGGTCTAGCTTTAATTGACTCATGATCTCAACCAGTGAGATTTCTAAAAATGTCCACAAAACCCATTCGATAAAAATAATACAATAGTTGAATGGGCTTGCTACATAAGCTCCCATCCAGAACATTGATGTTTTTATTTACAAAAAAAAATTTTTACTAACATCTATGTTTGACAAAGAGATAAAAAACGAAATTGTTTTTAAAATAAATGTACAACTCGATATGATGAGTAAAGCGTTAAGTTGTAATAACAGCTTGTGTGTTGAAACGTTTTATATCATGTATATACAAGTGTATATTTAACATCAACGAATTGCATAGAGTTAAAATGTAAGCATAATGATGATCCGTGGGGCCAATAAAAAATAGTAATGAAAATAAAGGATTTTTGTGTTATGCGAGCAATCTCAGGACTTGGTCTAGATAAATATGATGATTGCTACATACCTATTTGGCCAGTGTACTCTTTTTCCTGATCTTGTTGTAGTTTCTGCTGCTGCTGAACTTTGATGTGAAGTATTGTTTGTTGCAGGTAGTTTGTATGGTGCTTGCTCTGCTGTGGGTTAAGACAGTTTTACAGTTGCCTGTTTTTCAGTGTTCTCTAAAAACGCTGGTTTTACTCTGTTCACCTGCTCTTTCCACTGTAACCGTTTTACTGTCCTTTCGGATGATTTTAAAAGGACCGTCATAAGGAGTCTGTAACGGATGTCGTACTCTATCATTTTTGACGAATACATGTGAGCATTTGTCCAGTTCATTGGGTACGAACGACCTTACCTTTTGTGTTCGTGGTTCAACGGACCTAATGGATTCCATCTGCTGTTTTAATTGTTGCACGTAGTTGGTTATATCTGCTCGAATAGTCCAGCTGTTGAGAGCTCTATAGTCACCGCAAGGTCTAACTTCGGAAGTTTTTCTTGGGTACCATATGGAGCGGTGATGCCCACAGACTATCGGAGGGACGTATGATAACCAACTCTATCATTTTGTTGAATGGGCTTGCTACGAGTTTCCCTTTGATAAGGGTATCTTTAATAAACGCAAGATTGTAATTACGTTATTTTGCACAATTAAAAAATTGTTTCTTACTATGGATTGTCCATTCTATGTAGTTGAGCCGTTTATAATTAAGATAAATAAACTTCTCCATGTATTCAGTTATTGTGTTTGGTAAGTGTGCGGTAGGTTTTTTTCAAGTAATGTCAATAGCAAATGTTTTGTAAGTATGCAGTTTGATCAAATCATTATCTTAATTTTCTGATGTTATTTATAAATGACATCGCATACGTCTGGAATCATTTTTCAAATTATCGGTTTTATTTGTTAAATATATTACAAGGACACTTACAAATTCTATGTACATACTCGTAATATTTGAATAGGTTAATATTAAACCTTAAACAGTTTAACGTTACAAAAATAACTATTTTCGACAGGTAATTGAAATATTGGTCATATTATGCGCAAATTGACAGGCCTACGTTTGACATAATCAATTTTTACGTCGATTATACTGCTAAATATGAATAAGGTCAACTATATCAATTGACATTTAGCAATGTTTAATTTCGATGTAATAAATAAAAGCCTACATGTGTCTAGCTGAACAATGTAAGAAAAACATTGAATTATTATCAGAAGGGGTTTGTGGAGATTTTTAGAAAATTTTCACAGATTGAAATCATGAGTCAGTTGAAGCTAGACCACCATTGAAAACCTGGAAGCGCTGGACGGCCGTTTCGTCCTAGTATGGGACTACTCAGCAGTGCGCATCCACGATCCCGCACCACGCGGGGCTCGAACCAAGGACCTACTAGCTTCGCGCGCGAGCACTTAACGATGTTAATGTCTAACTTCTTATTTAATTTTGCATGTACTATTGTTAGACGATTCAGTGTGTGAGCGATAATCACATTATCATTATTAATTTCAAATGATTATATAGCTTAATCACTATGGCTTGATTATAATTTAGTGTTATTTCAGTTGACCTTTACCATAGACATAATGTTGTTTTATCAGTGAACTAATCTTAGTATCTAATTTCCAACTTATAGTACAGTAAATCAACGTTGTTCCTACTAATTTTAGTAAATACTTAAACTATTATCAGAATGGGTTTTGTGGAGATTTTTAGAAATCCCACTTGTTGAAATCATGAGTCAATTGAAGCTAGACCACTATGGAAAACCTGGAAGCACTGGACGGCCGTTATCAGTCGTTACCAGTGGAATTCAACCAGGTCTGTTGTGAGATGGAAACTCACTGAAGACAATTGTGTACGGTGGCGCAACTTCGTGGATTGGTTGAAGTTAGACATTAACACCATTGGATGCCGGCTCAGTGGTCTAGTTGGTTAAGCGCCTGGCGTGAGACTGATAGGTCCTGGGTCTGAGTCCCGCTGGGGGGCGGATCGTGGGTGCGCACTGCTGAGGAGTCCCATACTAGGACGAAACGGCCGTTCAGTGCTTCCAGGTTTTCCATAGTGGTCTAGCTTCAATTGACTCATGATTTCAACAAGTGAAATACTTAAATGTCAAAAAACTTTTTTAACAGTAGTGACTGAATTGTTTTATGTAGGAAATGAGTTCACAGACACTGATAAATAATATAATGATTAGTTCATTTAATTCACAGTTAATATGAAGCCATATGCTAAGATAATATATATTGGTTATCTAAGAATACTAATACAAATGAGCCTTAGCGCAGATAATAAACATCTGGTTATTGTAAGGCTGTAAGTTTTTTTTACGTTTTCGTGCTTGAAGAAAACACTGGCTAGTGAATTTCTAACCGAAATAATGCGAAATGAATCAAATGAAACTACTTCACTGAAAAATTCATACCAGACGCAGAACTATCGTTTAAAAATAACGAAGAAGGTATATGGAATGAGATCAACAAAGTTTTTTTGATGTAATTTGTCACGAATTAAAAAAATAGAATTTAAAATAAATTGTGCGTGGCTCCGAAAGGACCTTCATTCGGTCTCTTAACATTTTCGATTGTCCTGAACAATTCCGTTTTCGCATAGCAAGTGGGACAATGAGATCCCTGTAATTGTGGGTCCCAGGCACAAAACGAATGAAACACTATTGCAACGACTAAAATTCCAAGTGATTCTATCACCAGTTTCACTTGGTGGCTAAGCAAGATTGCATATATCACAGTTTGTTTCAAATTCCACGTCCGTTAACGTGCGCATCCAAGAATTGTTGTCACACCTCAGGGAATTACACTCATGATTGTTATGCACATTCCCGCGAACAACAGTTCAGTAACCTTCAATAAACTTACAATAAATGATGGCTCGACACTGAGTGCTCATAGCAGTCCTTCATGAACAATATAGTAACAGTATTCAAATGATCTCCTTCGTCCAATCGGCTGTGAGGATCCGCTAGGTTTTCTACGGCCATTTCTCAAACAAACACATTTAATGTACGGCTTTTGATCCTTATGGAAATGAGAATCGCGCAGTGCATAATGGCAGTACGTCGCCATTTCATAAGTTCTGATGGCGCTCTTTAACGCTTCAAGTGATTGGAACGCTACCAGATGCAATGCACTCAAGAATGCGTTATCTGTGTCTGTGACAACATGAGAAACGATAGAGCTTGCACTTTGTACGTTATTAACGTCCTTAATTTGAAAGGCTGCTCTACAGACAAGCCATTAATAATAAATAAATACTTACATTTTATATGAATTTTAAGAACTAAGTAACTAATTATTACCAATTTAGAACTAATAATTTAATTGGACAAAACGGAATGAAGAAGTATAAGGGTCGCCGTGCGTCTAATGATATTCCACAAAAAATAGGCTTACGATCATAATTATAAGGAAATGTACTTGCATACCATGTTATGAAATACGTAATCGGACTATAATGACTTATTTACCGGTCAGAAAGAAATAGGTTGCATAGATATGTGATAAGAATTGTTACATACAATACATGTTTCTTGTAGTACATACACAATGTCATAACTTAATCTGAGACACAGAAAATGATTAAAAATATTAGTAACCAGATTCTTTATACAATTAGACCAACCGATTTTAGTTATTCGTATGAACTTGAGTATGATATCGTTTAGATAAAATTGTCAAACATACTGGTAAATTCGTTATAGTTTAAGAGTAATGTCATTACGAACTGAGGTCAACTGAAGAGCTATTGATAATTAGATTGCACAGGGCAGACGTAATAATGTCATAAAACACCTAAGACTTAACAATTCATGCCATATTTAATTTCGGACGATTACAAGTAATGGTAATGATTATTTTACGAACAGTTTTTCACGTACACCAGTTTAATCTTTTATATTGCTTTTACGCCTTCTTGAATTCTGACTACATCAAATGAGATTCAGTTAATCCTTATGACCAATAAGGTTATTAACCCATCAACCACCAACTAATACGTAAATTAACATCATTTATTTATTCAGTAAAAAATATGCATGTAATTGCGGTTTTATATTTATTTTGTAGTTAATGGACCGTATATGGAAAGAAGAAGGTATGGATATGTGCTTAACATCATATGGTTGTTTTGCAACAGGATATGAAATGGGAATTATTGAAGCAGTACGTGATTCACGTACTGTAATGTCTATACAAGGTGAACGTTTACGTTCTGCTTTACAAATTGATTCATCACAGTTATATAAATGGTTAATGCAGCATGCTAAACAAAAGGCAAGACAGTTAAATCATTCACCATTAGGTGATAATTCTGCATATGAACGAATGATACGTACATTTACTATGTCATGTGCTGGTTATTGTGTTGCTACATTTATTTTAGGAATTCGTGATAGACATCCAGATAATATAATGGTTGATTCAACTGGGCGATTGTTTCATATTGATTTTGGGCACATTTTAGATAATCGTAAGAAGAAGTTTGGTTTTACTCGTGAACGTGTACCATTTGTTTTGACAAAAGATTTTATTACAGTAATTGCACGTGGTAATCCTGATGCTGGTACAATATCAACCACAACTAATACTCCACCATCAGTCATCCATAATACTATCGGAGGAATATATGGTAATATGTATTTTCAAGAATTCACTGATTTATGTGGTAAAGCTTACCTTCTGTTACGCAAACATTCAAATCTCATATTAACATTATTAGCTATGATGTTACCTTCTGGATTACCCGAACTAACTTCAGTGTGTGATTTGGAACATGTAAGAAAGACTTTAGCTGTCGAAATTGATAATGAACAAGAAGCACTTGCCTATTTTCATCATAAATTTAATGAAGCCTATTCTGGTGCATGGACAACAAAAATTGATTGGTTTTCACATTGGATGAATACATAAATGACTGCACAAAATATTAGTCATCCCGTTACATGAATTCATTTAATTTATTTTCTGTGAGCAATATGATTTGATATATTCATTTACTTATCGCACTGTATCGCTTAAAAATATTTTTGTATATTCTACTGATATTCTGCAATGCTTTGTATCCAAATGAAACAGAGTTTTATCTTAAACCTATGGTTTCTTGAAGCAATGAAACATACAATGCAATTGGACGTATTATTTTATGAATAAAATTTGACCTTATTTGAAGTTGGGTTGGTGAATTCCATCTATTAAATTTAATTTATGTCATTATTGCATTATATATCAGCATCCTAATTTCCAATATACTGGGAGGCTTAGAAATATCTAAACTTTGGATTAATGATTAATAACGTCTGGTAAATTTTAATATGATATTCTTCCTAACCAATTTAAAATTACGCAGTCTAAATACTAGTCCGAGTCTAGAACTGGAGCTTTAACTACTTAATTCTGTCTAGCAACTAGCTCCAAGCTGTTCATCCGCATTTTATTTCAAAAGTAATGATCTCTAGACTGTTGACTTTCTAAAGTACGAACTAACTATAACATGGTTCATTAATATACTCCAAGTTCATACATCAAAAACTAACCAATACTCACTATGAGCAGATTTCCGTTCAAAATTTGCAAAGTTCCGTGACTCGTTGAGTAAAAAGCTACTGTATAGGTTTTATTTATTTCAAACTAACATCAATGACTTCAATCCTCGCTTAGATATCTGGATACAACGTCCTTTTCTTTACTGATCTGTCACTCTAAGAGACAAATCGTGCATAGAAGATTCGTTAGTAAAGATCAAAGAAAATCAATTTAAGCGTCTAACACATGCAGTTAAATGTATGTACAATGACCTTGGAAAAGAAAGCAAAAATCTATTAAACTGAAAGAGCTTTGGAATAACAAGAAAATAGCGTCTTCAAATTCAATTAAAGGATGAAAGAAATAAAAATCGTCAGCAATTATTGGACACATGTCACTTAGCAATTTAAGGTGATTTTCATCCAGTCACCTTTCTACGTTTTTCGTTGTATTAATTTGTTCCTACTAAATTCTATTCATTGGCTTTGAGTGTGTTTTCACTTGTACCGATTATTCAATACTCAGTTATTTACTTTTCCCCTCGTAATGATTAATTCCGTGTGATTTTGTGTCGAGTGACAAATGCTCAGTTTCATAAAACATGTAATCAATCATCATTGAATAGTCGATTTATAGTTGAATAAAATTGAGTGCAAATTACTTCTTCTGGGGTCTTTATTAAAATGTCTTCCTTCAAAAACTTATATTCTCTCAATTTCAACCGCAAGAAGGATTGTTGATGAATTTTTATGTGTATTAGTAATCCGGTCTATCCAGATCCCATTTCGTAATAGGATCCCCCAATCGTACGTAATCAGAAAATACCGAACTCAAATTCAATTCATAACAGCAAATGGCTTATTTTATTCGGGTTCCTATGAATGCTTAACTCCTAAATTCGAAGTGTGAGTCAGTGTTGTTTCAATCATAAACTGGAGATTTATTATTTCGATTACGAGGTGATTCATCGATGCGTAGTCAAGTTTCAAAAGTGTTCAGTTTTTAGTAGCTTGTCAACTTTTTGTGACATTCCTGTTGGAACAGAAACTTAGGTTTATGTGTGTACTAAAAAAGAGTAACCAACATACCAGCTAAATATGTTATTTTTTCCCTGATTGTTAATTTTAGTACGAAAATTTAATTACGTTAGTCAGTGACATCAGACTAACCATTTACACACACAAAGCAAGGACCTAAGAAAAAGATGATTTATGTATCACTATCATTCATTTCAGATATAGATTTCATGATCTATAGATTGCATACCAGTACGATCAGTTAAATATTAAATTGCACAGACATTTTTCAAATTAGTTACATTTGA
Organism: Schistosoma haematobium; assembly: GCF_000699445.3. Lineage (NCBI taxonomy): Eukaryota > Metazoa > Platyhelminthes > Trematoda > Strigeidida > Schistosomatidae > Schistosoma > Schistosoma haematobium. Next base: position 15,173,183 of record NC_067196.1, on the reverse strand, counting down.
AAAAATATATGAACGCCTTCGTGTTATAACAGGAGAATGGATTTTTTTCTGGGTACTCAAATAGCGTCAGACTTTAATAGTCAGTAGTTACATTAATAAAAAATGTGCTAAGTCTTAAACTGATTTCAATTCGAGTTAATCGAACCGTCAAATACAAAATCTGAATAGCAGTTCATTAATTGTGTGACTCCCTACTCTGAAACAGTAAATTAATTGAGTTTTAAGTTAGGTGAGTTTTAACTTGACTAAATAGCCTGATTGTGCTTAACACATACTCAACCAATCGAAACGATAAATAAAGCCACAACTGATACTTTGAAAAAATGAATGAAATCGTTTAACGGCAATGTGTATAGGAAAGAATGCACAAAAAAGAACAAAAATAACTTTAATCTAAAAAGGATCGATAAGGAAATATATATATATATAGATATATATATAATTAATACAAAAATAGCATATTTCTGCAACATTAATTAGTGGTGCACACGTTGGTCAAGTTAAATAGTTTATTATTTATATTAAATGGATCTTTGTGTTAAGCAGATGTTATTTAGTGTTATTCTTTAAATGAATAAAGGATAAGATGTTATCACTTCGATTTTAACATTCGATGCACTTATTAGGGATAAATACAAAAAATAGAAGCAACTGATTTGGCTTTAGGCAATTTTGCCACAATGTTAATTTTGGTGATGTGGGAGGTGAGAGGAATGGATTAAACGCTTTAGAACTCGATTGGTCACGGAAACGATATTTTCATGATTTTGTTTCTTTCCTTGTGAATTTGTTGGAGAGCTTGTTAATGCATGAACCGTCTGAAAGAAAAGAAATCATATTGTTATGTATGTATCAGACTATCTGGTTGGGAAGGGGTTCGTATGATAACTGAGATCAATGACTGGAGACTGGATGATATGCCTTAGATGAACCTTACTTTCGTTAATCATATCTAGCTGTGGCCATTGAGAATAGTCAAACAATGAAAATATGGAATTCACAAGCAGTCAATCAATTGTCATAGTACCAAATCTAAAACGAGACTGGTAGATGAGAGACTTTTCTCGTTTGTTCAGAATATATTTCTGTTATAGGAGAAATATAACATCCCATGATTATTATCATAGCCAATGATGCATAAATAATTAAAAATTAGTGTAATACAATTATTATTTCAAGCTGTCTTGATATTCAGCCTATTTGTATGATAACTTTCAACGTAATGGATAAACTGCTTAACACTGATGGTTGAATTTAGAGACTCAACAGAAAGATTAGTGAGTACATGCACATTATAATTTACGATACACAAAGTTTGTGATAATAAGAAATACATACACTTATTTTCAGCAAACAGATGACACAGAGGAACAATAGGAACCAGTGTTGTGAAGAATTTTCTAAGTGTGTTTGTAACTGAATTGGGAGGCATATTTAGATCCAAGATAATAGATTTTAAGGATTATAATTTTTATAAATTACTTGGTATAATTTATAATTGTTTTTCATAAAATTAGGTCATGATGTGCGAGATTTGTTTTTTTACGGATCCCAAAGACTTATTCCCACTGAGCTGTTGACGTTTTGCTACGCCTATTCTTTCTAATCAGTTGGAGACTAGACCCCAAATGCCCTGGTACGGCCGAGAGTGGGGAGAGTCCGCTCTCCCTCTCGAAATGCCCTAATATGGCCACACGTATATAGCCTCTGTCAGGGAAGTCCCACTCACTGCCTTCTCGCGGTGGGGGTGTTGTTTACGAAATTGAGAGGACGAAAAGCGAATGTCCGGCGCTTTAACCGGGTTGGTGGACATGAAGAGTCCATCTAGGGGAATTGGAAAACGCTGATTCCAAACCAGTGGTGCACATGGACTCCAGTATCCTGAAGGAACAAATGGCGTATGAACCAATTATTGGTCACCGTCTACCATGGGACTGCATCTCCTGATGTTGCTCCACTGCCTTGTAGATCAGACCTTTAGGTCAAAGGCTCTGGGTGTGGGCCCCTAAGAAAACCACCAGTTTCGGTTCGGGCACCAGGGCAGTATCACAGTCCTCACATAAATCAAATGAGATTTGTGTGGCGCATATGTGTCTGGTGCCCCCTTGTACCAATATCTATGTGTTTAAATAAATAAAATAAATTACATACTACAACACCTGCAACAATATATATTTTAATCAAGAAAGTATTGGCATAGAATATCCCATAAAGATACCTTATGATGAGATTTCGTCCCTCAACAAATGGAAATTACAGACTTACGTCATCTTTTTTTCTGGCGAAATAACCGGGGAGGCTGCATGGAATTGTAAAATGCCTGCGTAGCACTGTGAATCTGTTACCAGTTTTTACATTATCACAGTTCTGATTATGAAGGGCACATTCTGACCATGGTATATGACAACCAGCATTACGAACTAATCCAGTACTGATGCGCAATTCTTGTTCTAATTCAGAAAGTGCTTTGGTCTGTCTCATATCTATAGTTACATAATTTACTCCTTGTGAGGAACAGTCATGACAGTTATTGCCAACTAGGTTACAACTACAATCCAGGAACTCAGTTTCAGAACAATTTGGGCCAGAAGATAATGCACACTGTAAAGATTTAGATGAGTGAAGACTGGGTCTATTCTTACAAATATTACCATCATTCATTATATCATCCGATGTTTTATAATGACACATATTTGTCATTGAACTATTTACTTTGTCAGATAGTGTAAGATGAGCGTAATGTAATTGTGGTGTTTTCGGAATAGATGAAGTACCATTGGAAGTAACGTTATACGTAGATGTTGTTAGCCTTGGTGGAGTCGGTGGTCTGTCCAGAAAAGAACCTGAAAGAATAGGTAGTGAGGCTGGGACACGTGGCGCCAAAGAGGAATCAGAACTAAATAACAAATAAAGATCAAAATATAATGATTAGGTTATGTAATTTAAAGAATGAATTCATTAAAAATTATTCATATATTGATACAATTTTCTGAAATACTAATAGAATAATTAAGGCTTGGAACAGGAATATTTGGTCGAAAGTGCAATGAAGCAAAAGTAAATAATTTGAGTTTTTTCTCTAAAGCCGCTCATTTGTGAAGATAATCAAAAGTTTTGACTTGAACTGTACATTTGGACTAACAGCATTATAAAATTATGTTTGTTTAATATAAACACTAATCAGTTATATTGAAATTAACAGGGATTCGCATCCGTGTTAATAATCAACAAAGATTCGACAATATCTATTTCTTTAAAAGTTAAACCCTTATAAATTTATCATTGGAAAACTCATCATCTATTTTTTAATTTTCAACTAAACAGAATAATAAGTTGTTGCTGTTATTATTCGTTAAAACTTAATCACTAAGATAAAACAAAGACTTACATTGATAATTGTACAGATGTTGGGTCTGCAAAACATCTACGTTCTGAATTATTTGGTGAAAAATTGATATAATACACTGTTGCATTTGAGTGATTTAAAACCGTGAATCCACTTTTCTGTAAACCTAATAAATTCACATAATGTTTAGGATTTTTGAAGACGATATCTGTATCCACTGGTAACTTGAAGGTATTACTATTATTGTTGGTTATTTGATCAACGTCTTGTTGTTTATTCCCAACGTTATAACTGTGAATAGATTGCGTTGAAGTAGATGAAGTTAAGATCGGTGGATTTTTTTCAGATAACGGTTTTAACCCAACATGAAGGTTATTCGGGAACATATTAATATACGGTCTAATGTGAAATTTAAAATTAGTTTGATATAGGGTTAGAAAATGTTTCTATACTAAGCAATATGATAATTAAACAATATAATTCAAGTTCATTTTGACAAGGTGCGTTAATAACATTAACGCAAATAATCAATTATAAAATTCCTATAACTGAATTTCTCCAGAAGTTATTTCGGAAATAAAACAGACAGCTCAACTATCACAATGTATGATTACTGTTGGGACGTCTTAATGTGTTAATATTTGACATTTTTATAGTGATATAACAGTTTACTTACTTAATAGCTTTCTCGTAATTATCTAGTGAAGGATTTACTATTTGATATATAGTTTAGATAACCTCTGGCCGATTGAACACCAGTTAAATAGCTTCACTGAGTGAAATTTGTTATAAATTCGAAATTAAATATTTCGAAAAAGTATTGTATTAAATATAAACAAATAGTTATGCTTTTATTATGCTGATGGGTGCACCTATGATATTCAAGTGTTGATAGGAAACTAGACTTATACGTATATTCAATGTCGACATCGCGATTAGTCTAGTGTTGACCATCAAGGAAGAAAACCTAAATATGTGACATTTCAACTCATGAATTTTTGTACGGGATTAACGCCGAGACTTCTGCTAAACCTTTAAACTTTTGTAATTTGTCATTTCCAACATTGGCAGAACAAAGTGATTACTTATCTGAACTCTTATTTTTAAAGTAACCTAACAACAAGAGAAACAACTGATATAGGTAAATGGAATGTCTGGACAATGTGGGAGATCTGCAAGACTAATCAAATAGCTACGGGAATGAGGACATACAACTTGAAGGTGCTCAGAAATAGTGAAACCCATTGAACCCAAGCTGGATAGCATAAGTTAGGTACGGGAGAGATGCTGCTATATTCCGGTCACTTAGAAGAAAATTCTCCGTACACTCAAGGAGTTGCTCTGATGCTGTCCAAAGAAGCACGAAAACCACTAATAGGGTGGGAATCTTATGGATCCAGGATTACCAAACCATCATTTAAAACGAAGAACGATGGGATTACAGTGAATGTTATCCAGTGTTATGTACCCACCAATGATAGCAATGACGACGACAAAGATCGGTTTTATGAGAGGTTACAATCGATCATGGTGAAGTGCTCAAGAAAGAACCTGATTATCTTGGTAGGAGATCTAAACGCCAAAGTCGGAATGGACAACACCGGATATGAAGATATCATGGGACGACATAGACTGACTGGGAAAAAGGAACGAGAATGGTGAGAGATTTTCAAATCTATGTGCATTCAACAAAATGGTTATGGGCGGCACAATATTCCCACACAAACGTATACACAAAGATACATAGGTCTCATCGAATCACACTACAGAGAATCAGATCGACCATATTTGCATCAGTAAAAAATTCAGAAGATCAATAGAATATGTGACAACCAGGAGAGGAGCTAACATAGCTTTGGATTACCACCTGATGGTTGCCAAGATGAAACTGAAGCTAAAGCAGCATTGAACAAGTGGAGAAACGGCATTAAAAAGGTTCAATACAACCTTCTTTCGATGCTGACAAACTCAACGAATTCAAGATAGCTCTCTCAAAACAGGTTTCAAGCCTTACAGGATTTACTGGAAGAAGAAGAAACTACTATGGGGGACAATTGGAAAGGGATCAAAGAAACACTAACTTCAACGTGTCAGGAGGTGCTGAGCCACAACAAACACCATCGTAAAGAATGGATTTCTATCGATAGTCTGGACAAGAATCAAGAAAAGGATAAGAAGAAAGCAATTGACGACAGCCGAACAATACCAGAGAAAGCCAAGGTACAGACCGAATATACAGAATCAGTCAGAAGCGTGAAGAGGGGGATTAGCGCCGATAGGCAGGAATGTATAGAATATCTAGCAATAACAGTGGAAAAGCTGCAAATGAGGGAAATATGATAAAACTATGTGAAACAACGAAGGAGCCAGCTGGCAAATATAGTAAACCAAAAAGAACGGTCGCGAAAAAAAGACAAGCCAATCACCAAGATTCAAGAACATTGGAACGGATGGGTAAAGCACTTTGAAGAACTCTTGAATAAACCAGCTCCACCAAACCCACCGGAAGTCGAAACACCACACGCAGACATTCCGATAGCTTTCACCACACAAACAATAGAAGGAATCAAGATGACCATCCGACGATTCAAGTGTGGCAATGCATCAAGATCACGACCAGCTGAAGCCCTAAAGTCAAACATAGAAGTAACTGTAAAGATGCTCCACGTTCTATTCAGGAAGATTTAGGAGGAGGAACAAGTGCCGACAGACTGGAAAAAAGGATACGTCATCAATATACAAAAGAAAGGAGATCTGAGTAAATGTGAGGACTGCAGAGGCACTACACTATTGTCAGTACCAGGAAAGGTTTTCAAGTGTTGCTGAACCGGATGAAGGATTCAGTAGACGCTCAACTCTGAGATCAACATTCTAATTCCGTAAGGATCGGTCGTGTACAGACCGAATTGTGACACTAATGATTATTGTTGAACAACCAGTTGAGCGGAACTCATCAACTATACATCAACTTCCCTAACTATGAGAAAGCATTTGACGGCGTAGATAGAGAACTTTATGGAACATCCTTCAACCCTATAGTGTACATAAGAAGATCTTCAACATCATGCGGATTTCATACGACGAATTACACTGTCAGCCATCATCAAAGTCAGAACAGTGCATGTGAATATAGTTCCTCTTATAAAATTGTTGAGCTAAGCTGTATCTTGATCCGTCACAAACAACATAACTCCATCAGATGTTTCAACAGACCAGAGCCAAAATAACGTGAGGACTTAGACTCTTTTGAAACAAATAATTTCGTACCACTTTCTTCAGGAGTAAGTCAAAGCAACTAGTCATCGATAAATGGATCACAACTTTAGCTATTTTAGCCGCATGCACATCATCCCACGTCAAACACAATACTTTCATTATTATTATTATTATTATTATTATTATTATTATTATTATTATTATTATTATTGTTATTATTATTATTATTAATGGCTTTATTCAATATTATATTTTGGTATAATATAGAATTCTCAGCACAGGGTATTTCAACAAGTTACTTAAGCAAAAAAAACAGTGACAAATACAAAAAAAGGTTTGAAAAAACCCGAAAAACTGTACAACTTAAAATTAGAGACAAATTAAGAATGCAAGTTAGTGACTAGGTTAACTCTAACAACCTGTTCGTCACACAGTATATTTGCTAGATAAGGTATTATAGAACTTCTATACTTTTCCTTGCGTGCATGGATTTTAGTGTAATTACGTCTCGTTCTACCAGAAGATATACAAGGAGAAAGATAAGAGTGAAGGGGATGGTTAGTATCTGATAAAATAACACCTGCCAGGAGTTTGCATGATTTTAAATGTCTATCCACAACCATATTAATTATAACCTCGAAAGATTCACCACACATCTTGCCAACTGCCTTCAGCACTCTCCGCAAATCAGCAAAGTCTTTTCTCAAAAGCCCCGGAAAGAATAATGGAGAACAGTAAAGAATAATGGGTAATATGGAAGAATTGACAAATTATAATGGTAAATGACGAGTAATCCCAAGAGAATGCAATCTCTTTATGTAGTAAGTCAAACGGAAAACCTTCTTTGACAACAATAAAACGTGGGTAGACCAAGACAGATCAGAGAAAAAGGTGACACCAACATAATTGACCTTCGACACTGAGTTTATCAAAGAGTCTCCGATGGCACAAGCATTACGGGATCTCGAAATGGTGTTTAGATTCCGTTCATGTCTCATGCTAAAGTTAACAGCTTGATATTTAGACGGATTAAGTATAAGACCATTACCAACAGACCAACAATCAATACGAGACAAAAACTCATTCATTTCTATGGGATGTAAAGAGGAAGAGATAAGCATACATACAGTGAGATCATCCGCATATTTCACAAAAGTGTTTTCTGTGTAAGATGGCAGATCATGGAGAAAAAAGAGAAAAGAAGAGGTGAAAGAACAGCTCCTTGTGGTACACCTTCATGAGATAGTAGAGAATCTGAGCACTTTCCTCCAAACACAGTGTACTGTTCCCTTCCAGAGAGGTAGGAACGTAGCTACTTGGTTATCCAGCTGTCAGTGTTGACGCTGATTAACTTGTTAATTAAACGTTGTCGTGGTATAGAATCAAAAGCTGAAGTATAGTCCAGAAAAGCACATCGAACATACTTCTGACCCTTTTCTAAGTTGAACACTATGTTGTGATGCAGAACAACAACAACATCTAAAGTGCTTCTTTTGCGTCTGTAAGCAAACTGATATGGATCAATATGCTCTTTTATTGCAGGCTGAAATGGAAGTATTAATAATTTTTCCATTGTTTTGAGGAAGGGTGAAGTTATTGCAATAGGTCTAAATTTCACATTCTTATCACCAGATACTTTCTTGGGTACAGAGATTATTTCCATCTTTCTCCACATTTTTGGTATGAGATTAGATGAGAAGGATCTGTTAAAGACAGTTGTGAACGGATAACATAGGAAGTCAGCACACTCGTTGAAAAGGATGTTTGGAATACCATCAGGTCCCAAACATCAAGATGAATTAAGCGACTGGTGACATCTTCAGACATCAGTTTCAGTGAAAGTAGGAACACAGCTATTCTTTAAACCTGTGGTTAAAGGGAGCATCATATCAGATGACTGACGTACAAAAGACTTATTTAAGTCACAAACATTCAGCTGGTTATCGCTCCTAATCTGTCTGTCACCTGTAAGTTCTTTAAAGAGTTTCCACATACTTGGAGAGTTTTTGCAAGACAAGAAATTTCGAGTAAGCATACAGTTGAGACGTCTAATCTCTAGGTTTATCAGACCATTTAGCTTACGAACTTCATTAGAGTTCTTCTCCTTGTACATTCTTTCTTTCACCCTCCGTAGTCGTTTTAGTTATGAAGATGTAAGTCGATCAAAACTTACAAAAATGATTTCATTGGGACAACAAATATCAAAACAGAATTTAAGGTAACAAGTGATAACATCAGTAGTGTTTTTCAGTGAGTCATCTGTAAATAATTCCCAGTTAGTCGTATGAAACATGTTTTTCAGATTTCGGATATTTTCTTCTGAGTAATTCCCATATTTGACTTTCTTGGTTTGATGTAAGAGTGTACTCTTCCCATGCTTTCCATATACTTTAGGTAGAACACGAATTATACAGTGATCCGAGCTAGACAATGGAGCACGTTTACGAGTCGCATATATACCCACATCATTAATGAAAACGAAGTCTAAATGAGCATCCAAACGGGTAGGAAAATCTACTACATTTTGGTGACCTAGTGACGTAAGGAAGCTACAGTCACATGAATTGAAATCACCACATGCAACTGAAAGTGAATCACTGAAGGCAGTAACAGCGAACTCAGTGAATTCATCAGCGAAAACAGATAGCGTAGATGTTGTGCAGTCTGGAGTCACGTAGGTATTGGTAACATAAACATATTTGTATTTATTCAGATGTTTTGGACGACATATTAGAGTTAGACAGTCGATAAAGTCATTTAAAAACTTGAAACATGCAAACGAAGATCGACACCAATTCACGTTTACAAACGTAGCTACACCGCCACCACACCTCTTCTTATTGTTTGATCGATCCTGACGATGAATTTTGAAACCACGTAGTGATACTAGGCAGTCGTCCTGTAAATCATTTAACCAAGATTCTTGAATTGTGATGACACCACAATTACGATACATATTTTGACTTAGTAGAAACTGCAGATAGTCCACTTTGTTGATTAGTGATCGGCAGTTAGAATTTAGAAGCTCGGGAATCGACATATGATAAATGTTCATTCTCTTTAACACATATTGCCAACCACCACGATGTCTTTTATAGTACTTTTTTGCAACTTGTGCAGCGAAAGGTCGTAGGCTTTTCATAAAAGCGCCTGGATAGGTTATGCGATTAATGGACATAATGATAAGTTAAAACAAATGAAGAAACAGATAACTCGTTGAAATAATTAGATGGCAGAAACAGGTAGCCCAGATATTCAAGCAGGCCGCTGATGCCGTGCTTCCAAATCCAAAATGTAATGCATTGAAGATGATTAACACATACAAACTTCTTGTTTACAAGTGCCTAAACGGAGGGCAGAACAGAGTACAATATTGTATCGAATCTTAACAACCTGCCAAATATCCTGTCTATGACACAAAAGATATAGGATCAGTAAACAGTAACTAGATAAATCTTTTATAAACACGATATGTTAATGGTTGCTGTACAAAATAAAAAAGCACTTGGATACAAGGAAGGAATAAGTAACAAGCACACTTAATTTTGCACCTTAATCAGAAGACATTGTTTAGGAAATGCAAGAAATCATAGTTTCGTCGATTATCCCATTTGTTTAACAGCTTACTTTGCTTGTAAGTAAGAAAACTAATTTTGTGATAAAAGTAGTTGTACAATGCAAATTTGTAGAATTGAGTATGGTAGATACTACTTCTTATTGGTAATAACAGAAGAGAGTTCAATTAAGCCGAAGTAAAGACTTTCTATATAGTTTGATCACCCAGAATATTGTCCAGTCTTATATGATAAAATATATCCCATGTATTAATGGTACAGACAGTCGAACTGTTGAGTACAGATTATATTTTGATATTGAAATTGAGCAACTTGTTGAGAATGAAACCTTTTGGTATGAAAATGAACTGTGAGAAATTGGTGAGATGCAATAGCTATTTAAATCCTATATCTGAATATTTACATTAGAGTTCATTTTTTCCATAGTACGACAATAAATGACTTATAGGATATACAAGTCAAATAAATCGTAGAGGATACAAATATAGTTGTTGGGAAAATCTTTATAGTAACGTCAAATGCCTGAATTACTAATAACGCATTCCTGTTGATTGATAAGCAAATTTTTAATTCAAGAGTTGTGTTGAGTATACAGTCATGAACAAACACTACCACTTGTCTTTTCAGTATGGGGTTTTGGAGCTTGTCCAATTCTACTGAAATCACGAACCACCACTGAAAACTTGGAAGCACTGGACGACGGTTTTGTCCTGGTAAGAGACTTTCCAACAGATCCCATCCGAGATCCCATATGCGGAACTCGAACCCAGGACTTTCGGTCTCGTGCGAGAATGCTGAGCCGGCATTCAGCAGTGTTAATGTCTAACCTCAGTCAATCCACGGCATTACGTGACCATCTCCCATTGACTTTGATGGGTAGCTGCCTCACAACAGACACGGTTTAGCTCCACTGGTCACGGAACTTACAAACCATTAGCTTTTATATCAAACAGTCCTGACTGTGCACGCTTCAGTTAATTAGTACATGAATAGGATTCATCGGACCATATAAAGTGACACATATACCTTTAATGATTTGAAAAAGCTATTTTGAAGATGTTCATAAAACGTTCTGTTGAAACTGATACACATAAGAACATATAATTGGCGGCAAGTTTACGTGTGAGACCCCTTATCGTTTTTAATAAACATCAACCGATGTTGGAAATTACAAGATTGCTTTGTACATGAGTCTAACAAAGTAGCTGGTATATCTAAAATAAGGATATCAGTTGTAAGGATCTGTCACGCTATATTTCGTCGATATGTATTAATTTATATGGATGAGATTTTCAAAGAACTTGAAGTATGAAAACCCAGTTTTGAAGGAAAACATCAAGGAAATAAACTTAATTGTACAAAGGAGGGAATCACAAGGAAAGGAATGGATAAATAGAGAATGTTTGATATTCACGCATATACGATAAGAAAGGTATGATGAGGGTGGAATTTAGAGAAAACTCAATATTATACATTACCATTTAAAAGTAGATCGAAATCAAATAAACTCAACAAGAGATCTACCAAATCAACTATAATTACGATACGCATGTATTCATAGACCCTACTAAACAATTTCGGATTAACTTAAGAAAGTACTTGTGACATAAATAGTTCTTACCCTGAATTTGTTAATGACTTATCACTTTGAGACGCCATAACACGATTAGATGTAGTTTGAAACAAAAAATTAGAATCCGACACATTTGTTGTTACAGGACAAAAAGCTGATGTCTTAAATTGGGCAGGATCGTTTGACGACTGCTGTTTATACTGAAAGGTCGCATTCCCATCAAATGCTTCTGTTAAGCATGTTAACGTACTACCTAAAATAAAATGTAAGATATTAAGTTAGTGAAACTGTTGTCTAGTTTACAGTTACAGATTGAAAACTCTTATAAAGAAAATTGTAGAACGTTATTTGATAATGTGCGATAACGAAACCCGTGATTTAATTTACAATGACTAATGATAAATCCCTGAAAAAGAACTCAACAGGAAACACCAGATCTATATGTTGTGTTTCTGATAACAGTGATAGCTCTTAACAACTCTTCGATACCAGGTTACAAAATTTGCATTCTCTTCTAACCGAGGCTACTTGTAAAAGAATGACGTGAAGACTTATTTGGTAGAGACTAAAGAAGATTAATTCATATTCGAGTTTACTTAGTTATAGATCGATTCCATTAAGTGATTATTAGTTAAAGAATTTGTCAAACTGGACAAATATCACTTGAATGAAAAATCACAATGAATTAATTAACACAATCAAAGTGCACTGAAAGTCGAATGAATGAAAATCGCTTTACATAAACATGTGAATAATAAGATTGATCTCTGACTAATATGTTATATTTGAGGAATTAAAAGCTTCAACAATTTCCATTCATAATAATGGGAAATCCTAATTTTAATAAACCTTCTCTAAATCACAAATAACGATTATGGAACTGTTTTGCTACTTTATCACCATTTAGCATAATTTTGGTGTACATTGAGAATCAGGTGCATAGTGAGACATAGAGACATTAGTAATTGGGTGAGATGATTTAGCTATTAGTACTAATTAGTCAATTGAAAGTGAATAAGTTACGGATAATCAATGGTTTTTGTAAAGTATCATAATGCGCTATGACAGTTACATTGTCAACATACAGAGGTGAAATGTCACCTTTCTATATTTTTGGTAAATGCTACGAGAATTTATTAGAAGACATACCTGTATACTTAATAAACAACTTTAAATAAAGATAATACAGTTAAACACTATACAGACACCTAGGCAGTGCGCATCCACAATTCCCCTTTCGAGATTCGGACCCAGGACCTTCTGTCTCGGTGCACACTGCTGAGGAGTCCCATACTAGGAAGAGACGGCCGTCCCATTCTTCCAGGTTTTCAATGATAGTCTAACATCGATCGATTCATGATCGCAATCGAAAAAACCTAACGATATCCACGAACCCATACTAATAACTATACAGACAAGTGGACTCGCTTAATTCAAGTACGGATATGAAATTATAAACACTATAAATGTGTTGTTATACATACAACAAAAACTTATTTTTACAAATTAGTATACACATTTGCAATAGTTGAAGGACAAACTACAATGACAAAGGTGACTTAAAACAAATAAGTACAATAAACTCCTTACCAGATTCACTTGAATGGTTTTCATTATGACATACATTGTCTGACGAATTCATCTGAGAACAGCTACCAAAGCCTTTCACATTATCTGAAACAGACGAGAATTGTTGCTGTTGGTCGATACGAAGAGCCTGAATCACCTCTCTGGAAACATAGTGTTTCCCAGTTTTAGGTTTAGCATAAGTAGGTGCGTCCGCCCAAAGTGGTGTAAAAGAAGGTGATAAGGAAACTAGTGGGGATTTGATACTGCCCTGTTTATTTGTGGTTGGAGAACAAGGGGAACTATGTGAATTGCTTGAGTCCTTATGATAAGGTGTTGTGCTTTCACATGTACTGGCAGTATGTTGTCGTGTCCTAGTATACTGGCTTCCTGGGATGATAGTTGGTGTCGTCAAAGATGAAATATAAGGGTGTTGTGGGCTATTTCCATTGGACAAATACCGATTCAATTCAGTTTGATGTCTGCGGATAGGGCGAATGTTACATTGCGTAATGTTCGCTTAAAAAACAAAGACAAAAATCTCTTGATGAAACAAATTATGCACAATTTTGATAGTTCAATCATATTATGTGGTATGGTTATAAAAGTTAGACTGTAAGCAAATCAACAGCTTTGTGAATGTGACTTTGAATGTTAAACAAAATTTATAGCACAACTAATATATAAGTATTACACAATGTATAGAATTTCCTTATGAAATACGGGATGATATTTTTCCTATGTAACAGTTCATAACTCTTTCCTACTGTATATTCATGTTGGTTGGGTCTAACTAACCAATACTAAACTCGATAACGAGAAACGTGTGTACATGGCATTTTTATTTGATGTTTGTTAACCGAATGTTATGCATACTATCTATTATGAACCGACCATTTTAAACCGATACGAATTCAATCTTTACTATTTCGAGTCCAAGTGCTATCAGATGCTTTCAGTTATAGTCACAATTAACGCTGATAAGAGAATACTGTAAGAATGATTCAAGTAAAAAATTGCGAATTATTTTAAACAGAAAATATGAGAATAAATTTATGGTATAATGAAGGATTGATTGCTTTCTATGTTAACGTGGTGACAAAAAAAGAAAGGATGAAGTCCAAGTAAAAAAGATTGGTAAGAACCTTGTTAATTAGTTTTATTGCGAAATAATACTAATATGAGGTAGTCACTGACGTCAAAAAGTGTATCTATATGTAAGCTAACACTAAAAATCAAAGAAAAATTAGATTGTCGAACAAATATTTAAAACTTTAATGTCCATGTACGATATATGTAATTACAGAAAAAAGTGCTTCATTACATATATATAATTTCATATTGTCTTAATGTTAATGACAAGAAAACAAAAATAATGATATTAAACAATGTGATGACAAATCCTAAATTACCTGACGTATCACCGTTATTTATCAGTGTTCGACTAATAGTAGACCAGCTGCTTGGTAGTCTTTTACGTCGACGAACATCTTGAGAGGGAGAAACTGTACTAGAGCGACCAGGAGAATCCGTTAATGGCTTAAAGACATTCTGTTCGGATACAGAAAAGGGTGTACGAGGGCTGTACTTTAAATTGAGTTCCATTTGTTCTGTATTGAGACCATCAGCAGTAACGTTATTATGGTGTTCATTTTTATCAGCTGAAATAAAATTGCATTGAGTTTTATTGTACGGAATACCTGAATGAATATTGTTGTCTTGTTGTGAACAGTTGTTTGATAAAAAAGTATCGTTGGAAATATTATCTTTAGTAAGCTTTTCTGAACAAATCAGGCAGATATTTTTATTATTACACGTTTTCTTATGAAAACCATTATCACATGAATCATGAGAATCAGAAGAAAGAGACAAAAGTCCACTACAAGTACAAGGTAAATCTTTGAAGCAAAACGAACAGTACGGTTGATAGAGTAGTTCTTTCAACTTCAGCGTGTCCAGAGGTTGTGAAGGTAAAGTCACCAAATAAGGCTCAGATCTAAAATGACAAAGTTTGAGATGTTGAAAATATAATTGTTACATTTTATTAATTATATTTACTTGGGTTTAATAATGAGCAAAACCCAAACTAATAAAAAAGGCCAACCACTTAAAATGAGTATTACATATCTTACTATTTTATAACGGTTGTTTCCAAGATAACAAACATTCAATCTTAATAGGAAAATTCTAAATGGGGAGCCTATTGATATCATATAGTTAAGTAAAAAATTTATTTTACTGAAAGATTTGCTACAGATGAAAATATGAAATTTTTGTTTGTTTAATTAGATTTTTAGTCAAAACGTAAATAAAGTAGGATTCCACAAAATTTATTCCAGTTTAAACTCGCATGTTTTATAACAACACCGCGTAGAAATCAACAAGATAGAAAAAAAACTAAGAAGTGAAGGTTAGTAGTATCATCAGTACTAAAAACAAAAAAATACAAATTAAAAGATACAAATACAATAAGAAAATGAAAATTATAGAGCAATATTATAACTAGAAACAATGGATATATTAGAGGAACACATGGAGATTTGCACGATGAGAAAAAGATAAAAACTTATGACAGATGGGGATTTTATTCGTCTTTTAAAAATATGCCAGTCACTTATTGACTAAAAGTTATATATATATATATATATATATATATATATATATATATATATATATATATATATATATATATTGGTATTTGATGACTACTTAATGAATATCATCCGTAAGTGAAATAAGGGAAATATACAAACTGGTTTTAAACAAAATTCATACAAGAGAACGTTATATTGGATAAATATCACAATAAATTAAGAGGAATATTAAACTGAATAAGATCTAGCATTTTATCCAATCCCAACACTTTCCCTGGTTTACCTGGATATGTATGAGTACGATACTTCAAATGGATTGACTTGGAGGTTAGATGTCCTTCTTGTAATTAATGCGATCTCCCGGGCTAGTTTTGTGGTAGTAATTCAAACTTTTCGAGCTTTTTTGTTCACTGGATCTTCTATTAGTACTTCTCTCAGTAAGGTTTCTCAATCTGCGATTAACTGCGTGTTACGTCCTTGATCTATCTACCCACCAATATACAGAAGATAGCTTGTCTTAATCTAAATTAAGACTTTGATACGATAGGCTGACTGGTTTAGCCTCGAGGCTAGAATCGAGTGCGATCGAAGTGAGACTAACTGCCTTGAGAAGAGAGACAAAAACCATTCTATCACCTGATTGGCTGACAAGCGCGCACGAAAGAAGACGAGGCAAGTGGAACACCACTCGATTTATTACCGATTCCCATTTAGATTATCACAAAAAGGTACATGAATAAATAGATGACTAACATGGCCATAACGAACAAACAGTTAAGAAAATACAATTATGTCCAAAGCTGGGAGTCTAGAGTAATTTTGGATGAAAAATGGGTATGGCAGTGAATTATACATCAAACGAAAGTTTATGGTCTGTAGAATAAACTATGGGGGGATAATAAATTTCAGTGTTTTACAGGCTTTGAATTAAATGACAACGTCCCAAAATAGTATCCGTGGTTTATCATAGTGTTATAACTTGTGACCGCCGATTAGGGAGCAGTGAATTATCGATCGGACCAAGGATGCGTAAACCCGTATGAACAGCCCAGAGCCCTGATTGGTCCTGCTTCCTGCCTAGCCCAGCCAGTTAAGTCCAGAACACCAATCCGAGCCTCCGCGATATGAATCATGTATTTCAAACATACTCGGTTTATATACCAATCAAACAGACCACAACGTACCAATAAAATATGAAACAACATTTGTACAAGAATTAGCCAGATGTGGCTGTGAATGAGGGAGGTATTAATTAATATACTGGGTATAACTCAAGAATGGTAAAACGTATAATAATAGTTTATGGGTCAAAATAAAGCTTATAATAAGAGGGATATGAATATGCATAGTTTAGTTACTTAATAATTATACAGTAGAAATATACGTTTAGTATTGGTCCATAAATGGATCCCAAAAGTTACCATTCATTATTCTTGTCGGGACATAACACATAGCTTCTTGTTTTTCTGTTCACATCAGTGAGTCGTCTTTACACCCTTCTCTTATGTGATTAGAAAATCTCCTCCACATAGGTTCACTCACTTTCATTTAGTGTATGACTGTGCCTGTTTTTTTCTACTATGCCATATAACCACCCTGATTTGAAACTGTGGAAACTCTTCACCAAGAAAGCTTTCTCAAGATAACAACTTTTAGCGTTAACAGCATCATTTACAGTTATAATTCCAATTTATGAGAAATCATTCGGATTTTCCGCTAAAATATATTTTCTGCTGGGGACTTCTCACTCACTATTGTGGGAATCTGTGTTGAGTGCCAGCTTAGCAGTAAATTCTGTACGATTTCTTCTACTGCTCCTTCCCCTTATGCCTTCTGAACTGCTTTTCTATCGAATCAATAACCCGTCTTGTCTGACCATTTAATTGACAGTAGTATGATGGGAACCTGAAGTGATTGACATTGTTTTCCACACAGAAAACCTCGAACTGGATTGAGGTAAACAGTGTTCCATTGTCAGAAATATTGCATGTGATAGTCTAGAACGATCAATCAATATAAGTTTCCATACCGTAGCATTTGTGAAAAGAGTGTTCACCATAAAAGCTTTTGTTCATTCTGAAAATAAATCGATGATAATGAGGAACTGTTTTTCCTGCAATGGCCCATTAAAATCTAGGTAAAAGAGTGACCAAGGTCCTATTGGTGCTGGTCATGTTCATAGTTCAGCTTTAACACGGATTCCCGCAAAAGTCAATGGAGGATAGGCAGTATAAGGCACATTTCGAGTGTTAATTTGGTTGCAAAGTGAAAATGTACTGAGATTTCGGTTAACGGAACACCTGTTAACATTCAGATGGACACTGGTTCAGATATTGCAAGCACTGTTATGTTCATGCTTTGGACAAAGATAAAAGGTAAATGCAACTTCTCTAACTCAAATAGTTTCGGGTTAATTAGTCATAAGCAACGTAGAACCTGGGACACGTGTGGATCGACTTAAGTTACCACACTACTTCAGCACAAGATGAAATTATCAAAACAAATCCCACAGTAGTAGGAGTAGTGACAATATCAATGATAGCATAAAACACTAGGTATAGATAATATTCAGAAAAGAATGGATTCGTGAAACAAAACATAAAAGTATTTTAAAACAGAGACTGAATTCATCTAAGACATTAGGAACGATTCTGAGCTATGTTATTCAGCCTCTAACCACTGATTACAGTAATCACGAGAACCCCAAGTAGGTAGTCTGCACTTGCCTACATGATGCCGCCTAATGTTTTGTTTCACCTAGATTATTCCTTACCTACTCTTACACCAGCGAACATCACCCGCTAATGTAGGCAGTGACTACGCATACGTCATGTATACTCCAATCACTTCAATCGACGAAGATTCCCAATTTCATCAACTGATTTACCATCTTCATCTAGCACAATGCGTCCGACTTTAGTATTATTCACTCGATGGCAAGCAATCGCTCCAAGATCAGAGCACGATAAAGTCTCGTATAGTTGTCTCGGACCACGCTGGGAGGATATTTGCCACTCCATACATGGTTTGACCAAGAGATGACTTTACGTACTTGCTTACTTACTTGCTCCTGTTACCTCACGTAGAAGAGTATAGTCCGCCCACCAGGATTTTTCACTGAACTCTGTCATGAGCAATTCTTTCCAGTTGTTTCCAATTGCTATTCATTCTTTTGATGTCTGTTTTTAATTCCCAACGCAATGTGTTCCTCGGTTTCCCTTCTTTCCTTTTACCTTCAGGACCCCAAGTGAGGGCTTTTCATGTGATCCAGTTCGATGGTTTCCGCAGTGTATGTCCCACCTATCTCCAAAGTCTTTTCCTAATTTCCTCTTCATTTTGAAGGTGGTTTGTTCTCTCCGACAGTAGGCTGCCGCTGATGATGTTCGACCAACGGACATTGAATATTTTGCGTAGACAGTTATTTATAAATAATTGTACTTTTCATCAAAAAAGTCTACCAAAGATCCTCAGTGATCGTTAACCAGATACGATCAGCAATAACCTACTGCGGGAGGTATGAGAAGGGGAACTGATGGCTTTGGAAAACTATAGGTTAGGACGATAATATATGTTAAATAAGTTTCGATGCATATTTAGCTCAGGATTCTTTAAATGTAAGGTGAATGCTTCGGCGATGTAAGAAATAGAAAGCCAGGTTCCACGTTACTTATGACTGACAGAGTGACTGCTTTCAGTAGGTTTTTATTTACCATATAGGTCAGTTTAAACGATATGTTTTAATCGAAGGAGCGATATTCTAAAGGTTACCAGTGGCCATCTGATACAAAAATGTGTTATATATCACACCGCTGTATCGATGAAAATAATCAGATTTTCTTGTTTAGTTATTTGGACATGTGAGACCGAACCGTAAGAGAGGAGAGCAGTTGTATTGATCCAAATCATGTACTCATTAGCTTATCTACATTGTCTATCCAGTACTGACGACCTTCGGCTAACCAATGACACGATAAATGTGAGATAAAAAACGAGAGTAACACAAAATGACTATTGGTCCAGAATGCAATTTACCACACTAGCAAATTCGAAAATAGAGAACAACTCAGCAAGTGTCCTCGTACGACGGGGATAGGAAGAGTCAGCCCTCCCTCTCGAAATGCTCTCACATTACCACGTGCATACAACCACTGCCAGGGAAGTTCCACTTATTGCCTTCTCGCGGTGGGGTGTTGTTTACGAAATCGAGAAGACAAAAAGCGAATGTCCGGCGCTTTAACCGGGCCAGTGGGTATTGAGGATTCACCTAGGGGAGTTGGAAAACCCTGATTCCAAACCAATGGCACACATGGGCTCCACTATCCTGAGGGAACAAATGGCGTATGAACCTACTGTTGGTCACCGGCTACCATGGGACTACATCTCTTGATGTTGCCCCACTGCCTTATGGATCAGACCTTTAGGTCGAAGGCCCCAGGCGTGGCCCCCTAAGGAAACCACCAGTTTCGGTCTGGGCACCAGGGCAGAATCACAGCCCACACACAAATCAAGTGCCTTGTGTGGCGCATATCTATTCGGTGCCCCTTTGTACCAATATTTTTCTGTATTTAAATAAATAAATAAATATAAACTCAGCAAGTATGTAAGCTTGAATTTATATAAAAACAGCCAAATTCTGACCCTATGTCAACAGAATTAAGGAATTACAAAATGGTTATAACTTTGCCATAAGTGGAAGAGGACTGAGTGATAGGTTGGTAATAAATTAACAATAACTTGGGAAAGCTAAGACACAAGACAGTAGATGAGTCAAGCGAAAGCTTACATGTAGGGGAATACAAATATATGGTAGTTTAAGTACTAAATAATTATACAACAAAAATATAAACCATAATTGTAGGTGGGACTGTTTCGAAACCTCACTACTGTTTAATACTTAACCCGACATAGTACATATCATTTAAGCTTCGCACAATTACGATAAACCAGTAATAGGATCGAAATGATGGTATGTAGTTCAAAAACAGAACTGATACGTAAAAATAGTAAGATGTCCGAGATTCAAAGTGAGACAATGAGTGGGCCTATCTGTTCCGCTGGGATATACCATGAAGGGTTTTATTCATGTCTAATATTGTGAAAACTAGATACAGACAGCTCAGTACACTGTTTGGATCTTCAGTTAATAACCACGTGCATTGACTCAATATCTCATATTACGACTTTGAGACCTATTGAAGTAACTATATTTGAGACTGAAACATTTACACATTTTAAATATTGTTGATTGGAAATTGAGATGCTTTACATACATGACGTATCTTTTAAAGAGTAATTGTTTGAACTGAAACTAAAAATTTTACTTAGCTTATGTTTTTATTACGCTAACTCCTGCTTATAGTTGATATGATATAAACTAATATTAAGAAGCTACCGGTTCAAATGTTCCTGTGACCTAAAGTTTCTTTATGCCTCGATCACAATTAGTCTAGCAAGGAATCAAGGTTGTTTGTGATAATCTAAATAAAAATTACTACATATCACGTAATGACCGTTACATGAAACTTGTATATATGTGATCTTTTCGGGAATACACTTTGTATCATACTAAGACGTTAGCAGTTAGATGTAGTAACTCTAAACTCACCAAATTAATATCAGGGTGAACCAAGTACAAATACAAACAAAGGAGATATTATCGAAATCCCTGAACAAACATGATGCTAGTATATGTTGTTTTTATTACCTCGATCTCCTTTGTAATGCCTGCTGACTTTTAATAGCTACGTTGGTTACACCAACGTTAAGGACAGAGCTTATGTCAATCTTTACTGTGAAAGGATAGTTCTTGAGGAATCTGAAGACATAAATGAATAGGTAAAGTATGTACCGACTTAAAGTTGTGGCTATAAAGTGGGGATGGAAATAGAACATTTCAGCACAACTGTTTGCATAATTAGGTATTTCTTTTTAAAAACTAATCAACATGTCATGAATTAATTTTCATATAATATAAACACCTTACTTACCTTCTCCAGTGACAAATATTACATTCCCGTAAACAGTGTGTGTGACCAGAGTATGGATAAGATTTGGGGTTAACAGTGACCTATCAATTTTAAAAGTATCAAAGGAACAATAAGAAAGGCTGTTACTAACTAACAATTGACGGAATAATATAGAAGTATGGAAATGAACACTACATTTTATGAGCTGGGAAAACAATGAATTTATACATCAATCATATTTTGACACACTTCACATTTTCTTGTTGCTTTTATTATATGAACATTATCCAATGTTAGCTTTTGTTTGCTCAATAAAGAATCGAAAGAAAATGAATAATCATATCATGAAATTCAGAAAAATGCTTCAAATCTGCCCGAGTAAATACATTGAGAAAATTAATTTTTGAGCTAAAGACTTGCTGTGATTTAAAGCATTTTAACTGTTGCAAAAAGAGAAAATGGTATACTATACTTCAATTTGTTTAAGGAAAGAGGCTTAAGAATATAACAGTTGACCTTTCCTGTAATCTAAAAATCTCCTATGATGCAACAAGTAATCATTAAGTTGCATTATTTATTTATTTAAATACAGAAAAATATTGGTACAAAGGGGCACCGAATAGATATGCGCCACACAAGGCACTTGATTTGTGTGTGGGCTGTGATTCTGCCCTGGTGCCCAGACCGAAACTGGTGGTTTCCTTAGGGGGCCACGCCTGGGGCCTTCGACCTAAAGGTCTGATCCATAAGGCAGTGGGGCAACATCAAGAGATGTAGTCCCATGGTAGCCGGTGACCAACAGTAGGTTCATACGCCATTTGTTCCCTCAGGATAGTGGAGCCCATGTGTGCCATTGGTTTGGAATCAGGGTTTTCCAACTCCCCTAGGTGAATCCTCAATACCCACTGGCCCGGTTAAAGCGCCGGACATTCGCTTTTTGTCTTCTCGATTTCGTAAACAACACCCCACCGCGAGAAGGCAATAAGTGGAACTTCCCTGGCAGTGGTTGTATGCACGTGGTAATGTGAGAGCATTTCGAGAGGGAGGGCTGACTCTTTCCATCCTCGGCCGTACCAAGGTATTTAGAGGCTTTAATCAAATTAGACCTTCATTACAGTAGGATAAGTTTCAAAACTAAAATAAACAGACATTCATCTGCAGGTTAGGAGTGATACTTAGTTATCGAGGAAACAAAATTTTTAGCTTCTACACAATCCTCAAAATTACTTGATAAAAAATGGCAAATATGTAAATGTTTATGTAGGTGAAAATATTCAGTAATGTTTCGTAACCTCAGACTTAAATAATAGGTGAAATCGGTACTCCAAGAAACTAAAGCTAAAGTGCTGGTCTACTAAAAGGGTTCAGAGCGATGAAGCTGAAAATCTAAAGACCATATTAAGTACTTTTTACTCTATATTATCCATCCAATTTGTAAAGCATCAGATTATACCAAACAATCATATCGTATATCACATTTTGTTGCTATATATTTGATAGAAAACAGGTGAGACATATTTTCTTCATGAAGTTTCCCAGTGCAATAAACAAACTTGGATCGACTTGAGATCAATTACTGGCTTAAGTGAATGCAAATATTCACACCCAGATACATAAAGATCTCTTTCAATAGTAATAAAAAAGACACGTAAGGAAAATAATTAAATGATGCCCTATCCACATATCTTCTACTAAATGATATTCAGCATCTACAAAACTAAGAAGACAGCTGCACTAACGAAATATAAAAAACACTACAAAAAGCATATCGAAGCTAATGTGACCATTTTATTCCTCTGATAAATGAAAAAAGATAATATTTATATGGCTTATAATGCAGAAACAAGTAGAAATCATTTAACTTCTACTAACTAATAAAGATTTAATTGATATTTACATAGGACTTACATTAATACTATTAAGAGAAGTGCACTGATATGTTGCTACAGGATGGCTAGACAAACGCCGTCTTGGATGCATAGAAACCCTGACATAATTTGGGGGGAAAAAGTAAATTTCAGCACTACTTGAAATAACTGTAAAAGGGAAGGTTTGTGATAAAAGTGTGAACTTATCATTACTCTCAAGCAAAAAGTAATTATTTCTTTATTATCCATAGGGCCTTTGTCACATAACTTAGTAGATTAGCTATTATTCAGATTCGCAGAATCGGTTATCATGGTAGCTAACATTATTTGCCAGGTACGTTTATAAACTTGCCTTTAGGCAACGCATCACATGCATGAGAGCCAGTGATACGATTTGATCCCACAAACCAAAATGGTTGGTAAGGTACTCTAGCTTGAGACAATGGTTGAAAGGTGAGTGCTTAAAGACACCGTCTAACCTAGCGACTTCAAATATCAGCACAATAATAGGCATAAATATTTCATATTCCCATCAGACATCGTTGAAGGATAGATAGAAGACTGCTGCTCACGCTGGAGCGTACGCATAGAATTTGATCATGCACTAGTGAAAGCAAGACTTTTCAGGTGTTTTACTGGGCGTACGAATGCTACAGCAAGAAGATCAGCTAGATGTTATTTCGGAGATGAAAAGGTCAAAGATATATTCAGGGAAGTATCAGCTAAATACCTAGTCGATAGTAAAGGAATGGTCCAGCTTGAAGAAGCTGGGAACGATATCCAGGCAGCTGTCAATACAGCAGTGATATCAAACGGCAACTTAGGAAAGACCAGGTGGCATTCACTAAACTGACAGAGGCTCGGAGAGCGATGAAGAGCGACAACTCAGATATAAAAAAACGAAAAGTTTATGCTACGATCGTGAGCAGTGGTAGGCGACGAAAGTAAAGAAGACGGGAAAAGCAGAGTTAATATGAAAGTGGGTATTAAAAAGATAGATGTTAGTGAGACTATCTTGGAAAAGGATGGAACTATTATTCACTATTAATCTAGATTAGATAAAAGGGCAGAACACTAGGAAATAGACCAATTGACCTCCAGCTACTCTTTAGTTACTCTCCAAGCCCAATCAACTTGAATAGCAAATCGACACAAACTCTTCAACTCTTAATGATTTTGGAAGGGATATAGGTCATCTAAAACTAGGGAGACCGACAGGCTCTGAAAGGTTAACTAATGTAGTGCCTGAAATATTAGGTTTTATAGGCCTTGATCCCTTACCTAGGGCCCGTAAAGAGCAAAACCTGGAAAACCAAGCTAGTCTTGGACCTGAATGTGGATATGCAAACCAAATATTCACTTTTCATCAGGTGCTAGAACATAAGCATACTCGCAGGAACTCGACTCTGAAAAGAGTTTCTAGACCTTGAGGTGGCACGCGATTATGTCGTTAGAGAGGTTCTGTGGCAATGTTTATCATTGAAAGGCCTACCAAAGAAGCCCAAAATCCTTGAAAGGGCTGTCTACTCAGAAACTATTGACTGAGTCAGCGTTTATAAAGCCATGTCATCTTTAAACGGCGTTTGTCAGGGGTGCCTAATATCTCCATTTTTATGTAACTTTTTGATAGATATTATATTAGCAATAACACCTTTAACAAACTTTTCAGGGCTTTATTTCTTATTAGGAGTTACATTTATTAACTACGAATACGGCTGAGACGTAGGTGCATTTATTGAAGACGCTGACAAAAAAAGCCGTCGCTTGATTGCCTGGAGCAACAATGCAAACATGTTTGTGATATGTTTCTCTCCCTTTAAATCTAAAACATTACTTCGGGACCGGTTTGCGTCAACACATGGACAAGCGATATGCAGTGAAGTATTTAACTGCGCTGGCCACTTCACTTTTGTTGAGAATCTTATCGCCCCTCATTGATTGATGTCTGACGAAATCTCGGCATGAATTTAGAAAGGTAGTGAATCCTCACCGACTGACTTGTTAAGATATGCATCACGTATACCCATTCACTAATTACCCTGATAAGTGGTGGTTGCTAGTGTAGGAGTAGATTAAAAGAGATCTAAGGCGGCCAAATCAAAACATGAAGTCAGTTCATGAATTCACTGACTATTGGTTTGAGAAATGTAGGTTAGGGTCCACGAGATAACCACGATTAGTGATTGGAGGCTTTGGATGACATGGAGCTAAATCGTTCGCAATGACCCAGATGCATTCATTCCATATCTTACTTTTATATTGAATCCCAAAATCTCTTGTTACATACGCTTCCCGATTAATACTAATACTAAATAACCATTTAAACATGATTGGATAGATGCTTAGTATAAAACTGATTTCAACCTTATTTATTTTTGATAATTTTGACCATCTTCCTATAAAGGCTTCAAGCAGACTACTGGGTGGAACTTTTGAATTACTTAGAATTTTGATTGCTGAGATTATTACAAACATAATTGTACATATGTTTGCGATACATTTGATGCACAATGTTTGTTGAGCTTTTCGTTCAAATGAGTTGAAATATGGTATCCAAAACACGTACGCAGACATTTGAAAATGGACATATAGTTAGTAAAACATTAGACTACTAAAATTTTCAAAGACAGACATAATTTTATGATTGATAATCAAGTGCATTGCAGCACCGCACTTCTGCCTAAACATTAACAATGTGTTATTTTGATGAGCTATGAATATTAGTTCAATTTTCTTGCTTTCATCAAGGATTGACTTTAGATGGCGAACTATTGTAAATCAGAGACAATAAAGTGCTTTCGCCACTGTTTGCGACTCCTCGATAGTACATACACATGGACACTGTCAGTGAATGAAGCTAAGATACCGTCATACGTATTTTTCGACTGTCTTTTTAAACAATAATCTCAATGCTTAATCTGTCCCATTTCCATT
Organism: Schistosoma haematobium; assembly: GCF_000699445.3. NCBI lineage: Eukaryota > Metazoa > Platyhelminthes > Trematoda > Strigeidida > Schistosomatidae > Schistosoma > Schistosoma haematobium. The sequence continues at coordinate 15,146,545 of NC_067196.1, read as the reverse complement.
GCTACTACATTATTTCGATCTCCTTTGTTATTTAGCTTGCTAATTTCATTTCGTCGTGCTAATATGCTATGGTAAATTAGTCCATGTTTATAATAACTGATGACTCTAATATACGTTCGTACTCTATTTTTCAACTGGTTTTCTTCTGGAATTCTTGTATATACAGATAACTAATATCATGAACTTTAAACGTATTTACAATAATCAACAACACCCACCATTTTTTTCTATCATTGACTGAATCAACATGAATTTCCTCCTTTACTTTTTTTGAACTTTTATCTGAATTAATCTTCATCTATTCAAAAAAAAATAAAGCATTAGGTTAAGGAATAGTATGAACATATATATCGCTACCAAGCCGACTATCACAATATGACAAAGACTGAAGTGCAATATAATAAGCAAGGTGGAATACTCGTCCAACAGAAACACATGAGTTTTGGTTTAAAAGTTGTCCCATAGTTTAATAAGACCGATAAAGATAGGGGACTATACGAAGTTTGAGTCTTTAGATAAGGACTTTAACTGCTCAATCAACTCTCGTTTTCAGTTAAATCAGTACGTTTATTTATGTGCTTGTCATTAGACAACACCAAAGAAGAAGGTAGTCCAGCATTTTCCCTACAAAGATCACACAAACTGTGTAGACAATGACTAATTCGGCTATTCTATGTAATCGTCCATCTGAATTATAACATCAACTTGATTAGCCTTAACATATGATAAAAATGTCCAGACAAATATTTTTTTGGTCAACAAATATATTCAGTCTACGAAATTCGAAACACATGGAAGGTTAATTCTTAATGCTTCATATCAAATCAAACACCGACAAGCAAACGATAATTTATTCGGAGTTATTAGTACGACAAAAGTGAGAAATGAACTGAAACGTACACAACCTTTCCTTCAAGATGTTTAAAATGTTGTGAATTTTGTCAAAGCTTCTGCTACACAAGAATATTCAATCTAAAAACGTTATTTTAACAATCTCTGTATGCTGGTAAAAACTTGAAAAGGAATGTTTGAGGTGAGTATTCTAGTTAGCAAACACGGTGGCTGTCAGTAAACCTTTATGAAACCACATGAATTTAAGTAAGAGAAACTGAAGAGCACTGGATCCGAATGACAACGTATTTAGAAAACTATAATTGAGGTGGGAACACGCCTCACTGTCAACAAGCAATAAGCTAATATGCCAAGCACTGTTACCGTGATTTGGCTGTTGTTAGCAGAAATGGTCGTAAGAATACTATTCCTACTAACATGACAAAACAAGTAAATAAGTGGCCAAACATGGTTAAGAAGAGTTTTGAGGTACACAATTATGACGATGTAAAGTGCAATACTACCTGTGCTACAGTATTCCTGGTAGTCAGTTTGTTGGACGAGGGCGGTGAATCTATCATAGGAACTTCATCATTAACCCACTTATCCAGATTTTTGGTAGGAGAAATGATCGCAGCATTTTGAGTCGAATTTGAGTAGACACGACTGGTAACAGGGTGGATAGGATTACATAAAGAAATAGTCTGGTCAGAATCGCATTTTTTAGAGCAATCAGAGGGATCGATAAGTGAAGCTAAACAAGTTAGGCGTCTCCAGTCTGCTTGATAAACTGCGGCTTGATTAGTATGTTCAATCATATCACATAAGTCAGTAGCACGGTTGGATAGGAAAAGGTGACTTCCAGGAGCTTCAGGGTGATCAGGGAAGGCAGTGAGAAAAAAGAGTGATGGAGGGTCAGTGAAGCTTCCTCTTACAGCGTTCTGAACACGGGCAGTACCACACTGCACTATTTCATCATTATCAAAAGTCCATGTTGCTAAGAGACGAGGATGGGAACAACCTGGACCCGTAGTGAAACATATACGATCACGTGTCACATGTAAATAGCCATCGCTTGAATTACTGCATAATGTAGGATATAATTTTCTTAAAGATGAGAAAATCTGGTTTTTAGGTCGTTGAATGAGTGGAAAACGTCTCCTATGACGTGCATAACTATACAAAATGCTGTTTCTAGGAGCAACAATCAAATCGGCATGAAAATATGAACCTATAAGGAGCACAAAAAACAGTAAATCAACTTAAGAAACTGACATAAAGGAAACGTATTTTAAAAGCAGCTAGTAAGATAGTCATAAACTGATTCATACACTGATACCCACAATGAATAGATTATTTTTAAACGAAGTGGTTGTCTCATAGGATGCATGTTTGTTGATAAAAGCCGAATTAAACTAATGACAATCAGTGACGATTTTTGCAGTAGAAAGTCATCTTCATTACTAGGAAAAATTAAATTATTCGGCTCGACACCAAAATGTTGGAAATTATGTCGAAAACTAAAAGCATAAAAGAAAACGTTATACCAAAACTGTTCAGTCTTGGTTCCAAGTGATCATCATTCTAACGAAGGCAAAAATAGTGTTTCCCATTCTCATATCCATTAAGCTAAGTAATTATTCAGAATCAATCAATTAAAAATATTTAAGTATTGAGACAGCCTGTTTACATATACTGAATGTTGGTGACAGGCCATTGAATCATGTTGCCAAAAATCAGTACATAAACTAACAAGGCTAATACGAATGACAGCTGTTTCGTTATAGGTTCGTTACCAGTTGACTCTAAAATAATGACTGAGATCGTGCTTCACAGACCAAAAAACTCGTGGAATAATGACTGACGACGAACAGGCTGAGTTCGAGCATGTTGTGGACGACCCGTACATATACTTACGAAGTCTATTAAATGATTGAACATTGTAAGAGGCTGATTGCTAAACATTATAGTATCACCCGACATAGTAATTGCATTTGATTTATTGGAAATGACTGTGATATCAGATTGCTGAATAGGCATTTGGGCAGTTTAGTAAAACCTTGAAGGTTTATATATTTTCATTACTAGAATACAACAGCGAAGTTGGAAGGAACGATGAGTCTAGCGATCTCCACACTTTTATCGATAAAGTGGGGTATTATGTTAAGCAAAAGTGGGAAGCACATATGCATACAAACGGAGACAACTAGATCGAATTTGTTCGAAGTACTCTTTTAGTTATATGTTTCGGAAGGTTGTCCATAATTAAACATTTAAAGACAATATTAAACAATTAGCATGAGTACCTATGTCAGAGCAAGTAAGGTTATACTCAATGATCTAAAGTTATGTGCGCAGACGCCAACCGTTAGCGAAAGAAAACTAAGGACCATATATGAGAGCTCGAAAACTTGACTTACATTTCAAATTAGCTTTTAATATGTCATCCCATTTAGTCATCTCCTCGAAATGTCGAAATGATATACAACGTAACTTGTAGGTACATACGAACATAATTACTCCGTCATGCTTAGAGTCTACTCCAAGAATGTAGGCATGAACATCTTGGCATCGACATATGCTCCCATCGTCGTTAAATACGAATAACTTTAGTGAGTCTAAACTGGGTCAGAACAACACTAATTTACTTATAAATGTTGCAGGTCTCTCAAGCGCGCAGAGCTTTTTCTTCCACTAGTAAGTTCTGGTTATATAGTGAAAACAGAGTCTACCTTGCCACTAACTCTAACCGGTACAATGCCTTCGATTAGGCGTCCAATACTGATCATTTTATCAGGTTTGGGGATCAAGGTCATCAGAACGAAAAGCCGCCTGCGACTTTCAATCCTCAATAGTAAAATTAGTTGGTCGTATCTCTTTTATTAACTATTACAGTATATTTTTATAGTTGAGACGTAGTTTTATTTTGGGGGTTTATACATGAAACCAATATTACTTGTTCTCATAGGGTGTTCCGATCGTTGGTTGCCGAATAGAAAGGACGAAATATAGGGGTAAACAACATCAAAATATAAACGGTTTATCAAACTTTTGAAACCGAGCTTGGTCTTGCTGGTTTGAACGTGAACTACTGTCAATAAGAACTTAACTAGACGTCGTCGTTGTATCGCAGAAATGGTGTCGTGAGACGAACTTCTACTCTAAATGGTTTGCTAAGCAACTTATCCGTTTATTTCAAACTCTATTCTTATATCTTCTTTTCGTCAGCCTATGATGCTCTACACGTGAGTTCCCTCAGTATATTCCTTTGTTCAGTTTTGCATCCATCTAGCTTTCTGTTGACCGTATTCCATTACTACGTTGACCTATAATTACTTCAGACTTGTCGACTAGTTTACACTCTGGACAGTTTGTATCCATATCAATACAATGAAGATTAGGCCAATGTAATGCAGTCCAGGGTGTATTTCACCTTACTTCAAATGCTGCATATTACATTGCCAGTGTCATTTCTATTTTAATACAATTTCTGGTGGTTCTAAATGCCAGTGCCAATGTAAATCCGGTTTATTACAAAGACGTCTAATTCTGATGTTGTTTCTATACCACTGTTATTTTAGTCCAGTTGTATCCGCCCAGCCCTGTTATAATTTGATTGCTGATTACTCCTGTATGTGCTAGTTAAATATATGACTGAAATATATATTCGGGAAAATTGATATTCTATTTCTTGCCTAATTCGTTGGTCTTCGGTATTCAAGTATGAAGATAACGAATACAACAAACCCCTTATTATCTTTCTGGTTCGTTTCCGAAGAACCAATTTTATACCGTTGTAAGGTCGTCATCATCTGATTTTACAGTTTACAGCGGACCTTTGTTCGTGAAACCATATTTTAATATTCTTAATAATATTGTAACCCTATCATATCCTTCATATTTATCATATTTGTTTTGTTCTTCTGGTTTTATACCATGGTTGTAATGATTCAGCACATTCGAAGTAATCAGAGTGAAAATCCCTGTCACTAATATTTTAAATAACCCCAGTAGAAACAGGATTCAATAACGTTTAAATAGTAATCAATATATCTAACCAGTTTCTTAGATATTTACTGAATGATAAATTGACTTGATAGCAAAAAAGAAGAGAAAAAATATATCTCAATAAGTTGGAAAGTCTTTTGTGTTAACTTACGCTTGAGAGGGAACGAAAACAACGGAGTGTGTTTGAAGTGATACTGATTATCAACCATACGATCTTTGAAGCTGAACACAATTTCCATATTAAACATATTATTCTATATCCAACCCGAATGTGTGCTTTATCAGTTCTTGATATTATATTAGTGGCTGTCGCGATGGGACTAGTCAGTATAGGCAATACTGTGAGTTCCACAAGAGACCTTATAGATTAGGCAGTCACATCGTTACAAATCATTCGTGCCAGTAGGTAACCCTCGTTCTGTTGATAGAAGAAACCAGACTGGTAGTGAACAGGTCTTTATGTAGCTCGTGTGACAGTCACAGTAGATCTGGAGGTTACCTGCTCAAACACACAAATCTTTTCAATGTTCAATATAAGACAGTAGAAAATTTAGTGCCTCTAGGAGATAAGAAAGAAAATGGATACTTGAGCTCCATTATTTTGACATTTACTTATTTGTTTGAGCTCAACTCTTAACTAATAAACCTTAGTCGTTAAAAATTTACAATTTTTGAGATTAGATCCATCATTCTAGTAGTGTAGACAAATTCACTTCATACAGACCTAAACCATAATTCAACATACTCTCTACTTAAAAATCCTCATAACGGATACATCCAATCAGTTTCTTTTCATCTGGATATCTTGATTCGTCTAAATCATTTAGAAGAGTTAAATTTTGAGGTGCGTTTAATCGGATGACAAGTTCTAAATGGAATGCTTCAAAGTATTAAATTTGAATATATCCCGGCGACAGAAGTGACGATTCACAGATTTGAAATATTATGAAGTCTTCACAAACTGAAATTCGTCACCTTAGGAAAACAGGCACTCAGATATACTCCGGCAATAACCATAGTTGGTGGCAGCATTCGAGTGTAATGAATAGTGCTCGCTATCTGATCAGTGTTGAAAGTGTTCAGGGTGTTTTCAAAAGCGTTTCAGCAAGCACCATTCGGTCCACAAGGGATCAACCAATAAATCTACAAGAAAAGGAAAATCCGAACATTTTGAAATGTTTAGAACTGATCACCAATAAGGGACTTCTCCATTCACCGATTTCTACTCTGTTATCGGCGGCTTCGTATGTGACTATTTGTAAGATCATTTTAATGAATTTATGCGCGACAGTGTGCTACGTGCTTCCTGTTTGTTACATGGTAAGATAATTTGTTTCTAACTTGTGAGTAACAACATAAATTTCTCCTTGCAGTACGCTAGGTTGAATCCTTCTTGCTCTAAATCGAAACTTTACTTCAAGACATGAGTCACAACTGTAATAAAACCACTCAACTGCAAGGTAATGACTTGATGGGACGAATTCACCAACTGTTAAATGCCTCTCATTCAATTAATAATAAACAAAACCGAACAGAGTCACTTCCAATAGCCTGACTCTAGAAACTTAGGGTATCGGAATTCGATACTAGATGACCTAGGTCCAACCTCGCTTGTCAGCAAATCTTTTCGTATTCATTTCCAAAAAAGGTTTTGACTTGTGTTCACGTATTTTCTTACCTCTTTCAAGAATCCTGTTAATGATGATTAGAGCTATGAAACAAGCCCACCATGCAAAATTGATCTTCTTTTCATTGATTGAACCGCCTGTCCAAACATAGATAAATAATCTGATCAACTTTCAAAGGCATGATAACCATCAGTAATCCGGTCGTATCTAAACGCCCTGGTGTCATGGTAACTATGAAATTCCGGAACTGGTCGGGGTAGTAGGTGATTAAAGGTCTTTCAGTTCCAACTTTTGAACATATTTGTGATAACTTCTGAAATGAATACTCCCGAGTGAAGCGAAATGTAAGACGTGTATCAATTAATCTGGATGTCTTTTGAATCTTGGGAAAAGTGTGTAAGACCTAAGCACGCTGTTCAACCCCCAGTCTTTGATGCAGATGCACTATTGGAAACTATAGAGGCTGTAACGAGTTAATACCTCAGCCATGAAATAAAGACAACTGGGAGGCAAACGACAGATACTACACTGGTATTAGATGCTAGCTTCATTGGACACATGCTCAGAACAGGTACTTTCAAAACTTTCTACATGATGTTTGAAAGATCCCTTCGAGTCATCAGAATGCTAGAAGACAAGGTAGCCGACAAATTTATGGTTTCGTTTTAGATCTCATCATTATTTCTTAAAACCCCACTGGATGAAAATATGCAAATCATAAGTGAACACAGGGACGCTCTTAACTTACCAGAAGATGAGTTCAACCAGCTATTAGTACTATCCACTATAGATATACAGTTTACATTTCAAAAAATTTTCACCACTGAGTTCAAAGAAGTTTCATAGCTGGACCACTAGGGCCGGTCCAGCAGACTGATTTAAGGGCAACACAGGATGAACAAAAAGAACTCAAGCATTAGACGTAACGGCACTTCAGGAATTATTACGACACATATATTGTTTTAAATAGTTATAAACATGCTTCTCGCGTATCAAATCTGCTGAATAAAGTGTAGTTTATGCGAATTTTAAAATTGAACGAAAATATTTTGGTCGATTCCAGTTTCTCAACACTGATAATCAGCTCAGTATGGAATGCCATGAGGTTGGGTCTATTCGTTGAGGGGCACCTGAAGAGGGAGTTATGTGAATTGCTGAAATTTCTGCCTTACAAACAATTATACGGTTTCGGTTAGATTACTATCCATACGTGTTTTGAGAAAAGCTTTCGGGATAGAAGGTAAAAGAATTACCAACTAGACTTCACGAGTGTCTGAAGGACAACAACAATCCACAAAAGTTTATCAGTAAGTGCGAAAAACAAGAAAAAAGGGAAACGAAAACTCACGCAGTCGCAAAGGTCTGTCTTTTTACCACCTAGCTTCGTAGGTGATAAAATATAGATACCAATTGTTCCCAGACTAAGTCCTGAATTGCGAAAGTTCTGTTTAATCACTTAGTTAGCTACAATGTATCAGAGAAGCTGTCTCAAGAGACATTTTAAAGTTATCAAATCCTCACCTGGAGTTACTTGCAATCGTATATATCAGTTTAAATTTTCATTTTAAAGCGCTTGCACTGGAAGAACAGAAAGTAGTGTGCTTTTCTTCATCTCTTAGTGCACTCCATAGAAGTTGAAATTAAAAGGTCGAGTTGCTCTCACTAGTGCTATTGCTGCCATCTACATGATAATAGACCTGACGTTAATATTTCAGAATTGTTTGAAGTAGCTGATATTCAAATAGCTTCGTAAATACCAAGTTTTTCTTAACTCATCCTTGCAACAAAGTCGAAACTGTAGAAAAACATTAGCAAAATGCATTTTTATCTCGCACTGCCATGACAATTTCTGTCTTTCACTAGTGATTTCTTCAATATCCTGTTTTAAATTCTGAGTAAAGTTCTTTTCTTTAACTCTTTTTTGCTATTCGAGCTTCACTCATTTCATTTATTATTTATACTTAACTTTAACAAAAATTTTATGCTTTGAAAAGTTTTTGGTCCTTTCTTAATCTTCACATCTAGTAGATCAAATGATAATCAATTTAGGTACTTTTAAATTTTCATATGCTTTTTGCCGTTTTTCGACAAATCTTCGTTAACATGATGTGAAACAAGTACTTTGGTTGTGAGTAACTACCACTGTGATATATTGGTTTTAGTTAGTTAAAGAGAAACTGGAGAACAAACTAGTCAGTCCTATCATGTTGAGCTTCCTTGTTCTACTTTGCTTTATTATTTTTAATTAGTCAATTGTGTCATTGTATTTTCGATTTTGAGTGCGATATGATAACATAAAGTCGTCAATGTCATACTTCACACGATTTTATTGTTGAGGCCTCAACTAAGTGGTATATGACATTCTAATTATTTCTATTTCGAGGGGTTTAAAGTCTGACCATCACAATTGATTGATCACTGAGTGGTGATCAATGTCATGCTTGTCTAGTTCTTATTAGTGCAGCTCGAATGCTATCGATCATGTTGCAATGTGGCCACCAGTCTAGGTGACTCGACACTGCGGGCACTATGTATTGAGATTTAGATGGTAGTTGGAGGTAGTCAACAGGAAACCCTGGACTCGGGTTTCGTGCTACTTGGCACTCGTCAGCAAGGTGTACCTGTAATCTTGAGGGAACTGGTGCTCCCTGGCGGATTCGATCTCGTGTCACCCAGCTTCACAGTCAGAGACGTTACCACTGAGCTATTCGAGCCGTGACTAACCTCCTGTAGGACTGAGATGTAATCACAATTGATTGATCACTGAGTAGTGATCAATGTCATGCTTGTCTAGTCCTTATTAGTGTAGATCGAATGCTATCGATCATATTGCAATGTGGCCACTAGTCTAGGTGACTCGACACTGCAGGTACAGGTACAGCTTGCTGACGAGTGGCAAGTAGCACGAAACCCGGGTCCAGGGTTTCCTGTTGACTACCTCCAACTACCATCTAAAGTCTGACCATGTTTATATCAATGTGTGGAACCTCTTTATAACTGCTATATCACAGTAAACAGTTATTTTGAAGGCATAGTTTATGAGTATATTTTGATATTTTTGTTCCAGAACTATAAACAGTGGTGTTTTAACGATGATGTACTAGCGACCGAAGTGGAGCTGATGACGATATGTTCTATATTTTGACGATTGTCACCTTCTCTACCACAAAACCGCTTCATGTATTTCACTTCGAAGCTCCAGCTTGTCAGTATTATCATTCAACATTTCTCATATGTTTAATTGTCGGCAATTAAAAACAATGTTATTCCAAACAGTTTGAACAATCCATAATCGGAAAGAATTAATGGTAAGTTTCGCAGGATTGCCTTACGTAATATGACCTTTATACAATTTCACAATAAAACTATTCAAGGCAAAGACCGATCGATAGCTTTACATCTTACCTTGGAGTTTCTGAACACTGTTCGTTAGCTAACGTGAGCGGCAAACAAATGGTCTAAGCTGATCAACCAATCCGCATAAAGCGGTGGAGATCAGTATGATCACCTCTCTTTCCGAAAATCTGGTTGGTGGAAAGGGGAGTACGCTTCGTACTAATGTGCGTGAAAGGTAGTACTGGAGACAATATGCCTCGAGTTGTCTGAGTTCATTTGGGTTAGCTTCACTAGGTCTGGCGGAGGCAGGCCTGATGTATCTAGTTCTCAGAGGTGAATATTAAACCTACTTGTTATTTGAATATGATGAGAGTGTATCGTCAAATGAAGAATACTGACCGAAATAATTTGGCTAACTGTTATTAATTCAAGGTTCGGTAGTAGGAAATACACAGACCATACACCCCTCTGAAATGAAAATCAAGATCGTATTTTGCACTTTCATTCTCAAGTAGCTCACTTATAATGAGAAGACTCTTTATTTTCAGAAAGTCGCACCGTCTAAAACATGAAAAGAATTTCGCTTTTTCAAATGCTGTTACGATTCGAGAATAATTGTTTTAACGTATAATGTGTAGCTTTAGCTAAGCAACAGTTAATACGAGAAGTGGCGCGTGTGTTAACGCAGGGGTGTTTTCTGTTTGTCGAGTTCGTTTTTACACTTGGAGAGGAAATGAAAGATTTCCGACGCCCTAGAACGGGAGAGGAATTTTATGAGTCTTTCGAGGGAGCTCCTTTGTTGACAGCCGTACTCACGTATCTAAGCTTTCTAATGTTAAACATCTTGGGGAGGCTTCAAGATTTCCTGAGGTTAATTCATGTATTAGAAAATCATTCAGTAGCAGAAGTACCGCACACTAAATCTTTCGTCCCGCTTTACTCGTCTTATGAGGCTTTTTATACCCGCAATCTATACCGAAGGGCACAAGACTGTTGGTGTAGACCTATTTGTTCTGCTCCAGGTAGTGAAATCGTAGTAATGGATCGTAAATCACCGGACTATGGATGGACGTTGAAGTGAGTTGAAATAAGTTATCATGATTACTACTTTCTATACACGCGCAGTTCTAACATTTAAAAGCCTTCGTTTTTCAACATGTTTTTTTATGTAAAGAAATGTAATCAAACAGTTATTTATCCCAAAAGTTAATTTATTCTTTGGCTTTTATAAAAAATCTCACTCATTGGTCATCTCTTGTAATGATTTAGTTGTTTTCTCAATTTCGTTGATGAAATATGTTCTTTGATTTTTAGTAGCTAAAAATACTTGGTGGCGTTCTGATTAAATTGTTATTTTAACCTCTATATGTTCAAGCACTTCTCGTGGTATAAGGTATTCATGTTCTGCGATATTTTTTCACATATTTTCAGTATGCCTTGTGTGGTAATAATTTAATTAGCAGTTTAAGATGCATATCGCAGATTTATCTACGACTTTGCACTATTCCTCACAGTTATGATTCATCACTGTCTTTGATGCAAGGAAACTTCATCTAATCTTTTGGGGGAGAATTTACGGATTTTTCTGTGTTTATTTAGCGTTAATGACACACTGTAGCCTCTAAAACAGTAAATTTCCAACTACTGAGCTGCGAATTAAGACACATTTTCCCCTATTTCAACCTTTATGATCGTTTGTTTACGGTATATAAGGGCTGGTTACACATATCTTTTACATTACGAGCTGAACGAGAGCAACGGAAGCAACCTCTTAGAAATTAAGAAACCCATCATCCGTGAATAAAACCGTCCTATACCCACCACATACTGATGTAAACCTTTAAAGCGAGTTTATGATATTAAGATTACGCAATATTTCAGATAAATATCTAAAAAGCAAACGAATAATCTTGATTCTTTTTACCATTTCTGTTGTTATCGCTACTGTGACTCTGTTCCTCGTTGTGTTGATGAGTATGTAAATATTGTTTGGAACTTGATTAGTGTCGGTTATTCCAAACAGTATAACTGGTTTTTCATATAGAATTTAAGTGTTTGGAACGAACATTGTATACTACTAGGTTCCACAGTCAAATACAAGGATATTTGGAAAAGACCTAATTTTTATCTCTAAGAAGAAAGATATACACCCATGAGAATCACTGTATCCCTCCTTTGACCACTGCTGAGAATTTTTTCAAAATTTCACTCCATCGGAAATCACCAGTTTGTCAATAGAGTAACTGGAAAAAGCTGAACCAAATATGAATGCGCGACATTTTCTTCAACTGTAAACACAGATATTCAAAATCAGTCACCAAGAATCTATTGATGTATTATAATAATAAGACGTATTTGAGATGATTTGCCAAGTATGCACGAAACAGTGCAATATAAGGCAGGTAGAAAAAGAGGAAGACTTACGAACATATTGCGTTGGATATGGGAAGCAGACGCCAAAAGAATGATTAGCAACTGAAAACAACTGGAAAGGATTACCCAGAACAGAGTTTGATGAAGAAAGCTGGTGGGCGGCGTATGCTTCTTCACGAGTAATTAAGTAAGAACTAGATGAGAACAACTGGACGTATAATATTTGGAATTTGTAGTAAGTGCCCAATATAGTACAAAGGAACCGTCAGTTAATTTAATTGCCACACTCAGCTAAATGACAGGATGGTAGCAGAAATGATCACTAAAAATTCCAAGTAAATATAAGAATTTAGAAGGCGCTTCCGAGCTTTGAAAGTAATTTTATTGTATAGTGTTATTAAATACAACAAATCATTCAATACTATTGAATAAAAAAGTTAGTATAATTCATAAAAAGCTGAAGTAAGTGGATATTAAATGATTAAATATGATGTACAGTGGGCAAGACCTACCAATAAAAGTATGAACGACTAAAAAAGCACAATATGGATTAAATCGTCCCACTAAATGCTTATTAACTATATATATTATCACTGTAAAACATTAACTTGTATTTCTGTAAATTTGAGCCTTAAGAAATTGTTTCAGTCCATACAGTTGGATAAATGGCCTTAGATGTTACAGATAACAATGATTTGTGCGTGTCTAAATGGTATGAAAACGCGATATGTGTCCCGATTTTGTTTTAGATACTGATAATCATTTTCCTTTTGTCATACAAAAAATTAAGAATAGTATTCGTTAAGTTGGAGATCCCGAACATATCTGCTTAATTTCGTAGTTTTACTGGTTGGTAACCGCATATTATGGGAACTTAAGACGTTTTAATGCAAAAAATTAACTCCGACAAGGAACCTGTTGCTTTTTGTTACGAAAAATAGCCTATGCATCGTTCAAACGACGACCATAAGTATGATGAGTCTAATTGCAGTTCATTTAAGAACATTTCAGAGTAGTATGAAAATCAAAGAGGATCAGAATAAATCATGTGGTGACCAAGCCCCACATCACCCTATACAAACAGATCGTCTGTTTGGTCGACCTTGAATGAAAATACTATGAAAAACTTGTATTGGAAAAGTACTTGAGAAAGAAGATACGATCCCCAATGAGCTGTAATGAATTTAGAACCATCGTCAAAACTGAGTTACGCAACTGTGGTGTATGGATTATGAAATTTTAAGGCATATAAATTACTTCTTGATAATAGTTTCTTTTAGAAGATAGACTTAACAAACACATTTTTTTCGAACAACTTCAGATGAAAAGTCAAGATTTCACTCGAGTCAATTAAGTGAAAGCTTAATTCACTACAATTTCTTACTGTTTACTTTACGTGTTTTTCTTGCTATATATGAGGTCGCCATAGGTTTGGAAAGTATAAAAGACTACTAAGCTGATTTTATATTATTTGGTGTGAACGCACGTGAACATATTGACCGATTACTCGCACAATGAAAAAGATTTCATGGGAAAAACTTACTACTGAATAATTCGAATCGGTTTTCTAAGTTAAAGAGATGGCATATTTGGGATTTACGGTGTGTATGTTTTGATCCCAACTATAATCTTGGTCTAGTTTCATTTTATTTACGGAAACCAAGTAAATGCACTACAATAACAGATCTTTGGGAATAAATTCAAATGTTTCCTCTAAATTATTTGTGAATTCACACAATACTGCTTTATTATCAGATTGTCGTATATATACTTTTGGATAGTGATGCGGATGATGGTGATTTCTATACAAATTTGGTATTGTTTATTACTTTCACTTTCAATTAAGTTATCGTATGTAAAACGAACTTTCACCCTTCACTTAGTGCTTACATTTGTTTTTCTATCGTTCATTTCAGTTTTACAGGAACAAAATCGAAGGTTTTGAACTTCGGATCGTACAATTATTTGGGATTCGGAGATCCCACCGGACCTTGTACTAATGCTACAGAAAAAGCCACAATAAAATTCGGTGTAGGTGTAGCAAGTTCTAGACAAGAGGCCGGAAGCTTAATATTACACAAAGAACTCGAAGATTTGGTTGCTGAATTTGTTGGACAAGAAGCAGCTATTGTTTTCAGTATGGGCTTCTCAACCAATTCACTAAATCTGCCATGTCTAGTTGATAAAGTGAGCTATTTTTTTAGCATGAATTTATGAACAGACGTTCATGTAGTTATTTATTAGTGGTTTTGTTTTCCTGTTGCTGATATTCAGCGATGAGTTTTAGTCAGTCTCTGATAGTTTAATATACACACAAAGCTCATGGTTTTGTGTTACCTTTCGATTGTAAGTTTAATTATATATTTTAACCAACGGTCAGAATGAAACCCGAGACGATAGTTTTGTCCTTTTTAGTACTCATCAAATTCATATACATGGATCCTTGTGTTAATGTCCACACTGAGACTTATGTCTGGTACAATTCTCGATATTTGAATAGCTGAACAGTGTGTACCGATCATGGGACTATTCACAGAAGCTTTAGATTCAAATTATTCTTTTTTATGAAAGGTTGTATCTATTAAATTATGTTTACATTACATATATATCTGAAGGAAAACTGTTAACTAAACACCTTTCATATCTCTTTCAGTAAGTTACACAGTATCGATGACTCACATCAAAGTAACTGATGTCACAGTTGTATTTAATCTTATTGTATGTCTGTTTGTCTCCAAGGTGTGTAATTTTCTTGACACTTCTCAACAATAGAAAATACTAACAGTATGGGAATATGTGGAGATTAATGGACGTTACTGATATCACAATTTTATCAATCGTCTACGAATGAAATATCCATGTCAGGTATTAAAAAAATAGTTACTCCACACGTATGTTTATCTATCTAAACACATATACATTGGTACAAGGGGCACTAAATATATATGTGTTACACAATAACAATAAGGTTGTGAAGGGATAGGGAATATAAATTACCTATAATAAAAAGAAGAACAACAACGAACAAAAATTAGTGTATGAGAGCAAGATAATAACAACAGTAACAATAATAATTAGAGAAACGGTTCTGTTAGTAAAGATATGACCGGAAAGAATTCTTCTATTTAAAGAAGTTACGTTCACTTTTACAAAGAAAGTAAAAGAAAGTTACAACAGGGTCCTCACTGGTTTCTAAGCTGAACCATGTCTGATAACGTCTCTAGCCACTGTGTTGCACTATCTCTAGTACCCCAACCAGGACGTGGTGAAGGACCAACAGAAGCCAGTACTGTCCAACTTTCTTTCATACCACGACACTGCATCATACGCCGACCACCTCTCTGCTTTCCCCAACCGGTCTCGGTGCCGAAAAATTATTCACGACGTGGATGTCTCTGGGATGACATTCGTAGAACATGTCCAAGCCACCGAAGTCGATGTTTCAAGATACTGACACTAATTGAGTTATCGTCACTGTGCCCGAAGACACGATGCCGAACCTCTGCATTATTAAAATAGTGTTGCCGCTGGATGTCAGCATTCGTTCAGAGACAACAATGGTGAAAAAACAGATTTGTCTAACACCCTCAAATTAGAGAGGCCAGGTCTCACAAGCACAGAGCAAACCTGCTCTCACCGATGCCTTGTAGATCCGACCTTTTACAGCTAGACTAACATCGTGACGACAGCAAAGATGGCCCAACTTGACACAAGCCACTCTGGCTTTCAATATACATGAATTGGTCTCATCACTCACGCCACCATTAGCACTTATGTAGCTACCCAGATACACAAACTTCTCGACTACTTCTGTTTGCTCACTACCGACGGTGAGTATGGGATTAGAGTCCTGTTAGTCTTGTAAAAGTACTTTGCACTTAGAAGGTGCGAAACACATAGCATACCTACGGATACTGTCTGCCAACTGATAAAATGGTGATTGCATGGCTTGAGTATCATTGGACAGTGAGACAGTATCATCCTCATACTCAAGGTCGTTCTCCAGACAGCAGATTCACACCACCATTACCTAAATCCACCAGAGCTGTTTCTGGAACATCATCGATAGCAAAGTCGAAGAAAAATGGTGAGATTGGGCAACCATGCTTAGCTCCATTGATTTAATGTACCAGTGGAGTGAGCCGGTTGTGTGCGTTTACTCTGAGGTGTTAGTATATAAGATTTCAAGATGTTAATAAACTCAGACACATCCTTCTTCTATAGAAAATCCCAGAGAGCAGTCCACTCCAACGAACCGAAGGCGCTCCTAGTGTCAAGAAACACGATTGTTGGCCTATGATAAGTATGACGGTGTTCTACCATTTTGTGGAGGGTGAAGATATGATCAATACATCTTCAACCAAAACAAAAACCAGCATGCTTCTCATGAGTCAATCTTTCTCAGGTTTTGAACAATCTACGAAGTATGGCGTAAGTCAATAGTTTGGACGCAATCGGAAGTAAACTTACCCGCCGATAGCTGTTACATAAAAGACGTGAACCCTTTTTGAAGATAGGGACAACAACGGACTTATTCCACGATGTTGGAACACTCTCTAGTTGCCAGACCTTTGTGAGTAAGTCAGTACCATAATCAGGAAGTCGCCATCATCTTTGAAAATGACCGGAGGTAAGTCGTCTGGACCTGGTGATTCGTTGCGCTTTAAGAGTTGGAGTCCCTTGCGGATTTCAGCTCGTTAGTGGGATCAGTCGTCATGGTCCATATGGGGCGGGACAATTTGGTCGATGTCCCGGGGCATCAGACCAACTAAACTGCCCCTCGTCCAAGGTGTCGGCATATGTCACTGATTGGCGTCCCGTTAGCTTCACAGATTGTTTCACTCACACCAGACTCCTCGCTACCGGTGACTCGGATGAGTTGAAAGAGCCTTCAGAAGTTACGAGATTCAGCTGCTGTTCCTAACTCGTTAGCAAGCTCCGACCACCAGGCTTCTCGGTCCTTACGCAAGCTTTGCACTATTTTACTAGGTAACAATCTTCGTTTATGGTCAAACTCGCAGTCACCCGCAATAGACCGACGTGATACAATGAAATGTAAGGAGCTTGTAGACACCCAGTGCTTGAAAGTGGGACGTTTCACGAAGCTGCAAGCTACTTTACTCTCCATTTTCATGGCGTCATGCAATTACAACTAATAATCATTTATAATTTTCGGTGGGATGGTAGCTGGCCTTGAACCTAACTCAGGTTTATATTTAGTTGCAACAGGAGCTGCGACCAATTTACTGACATCGATCAGTTTAAGACAATGGACTTTTTGGTCACTGAAACGTCAGGTAAGATTATCGCAAACAAGTGCAAGATCAGAGTCTAGATAGGCACTCCGAAAAAAGCGGTAGCCTTGTACACAACCAGGCCAGCGGTAGCTAGTCGCAATATAATCAATCTGAGTTCAAGTTTGAGATGTAGAGGAAGGACACCGGGTAGCACATCGGCGATGACTGTGCTGGTAGTTTGTGCTAACCAGAAACAGATTGAGTCTATGCAAAGTTGCAGTAGACGGTTATCATTATCTAACCTGCGACCAACAAGTCCCCATCGGCTATCTAAACGACTCTCTTCTGTGCCTAGATGCTCGACCTGACCATTTGTATCTTCGGCTAGTACTACAATATCTTCGAAAGCACTTTCTGTAGAAGAACAGTTAACTGGTGGTAAAAAATGATTCTTGATCGCATCCGGGCAGCAATCTGTCAGAGCATAGACGGAGACGACGAAAACACATCATTTATCACAACGATTTCTTCACACTTTTATGGAACTTCCTAATCTAACAGTACATAAACAACTATTAATGGGAGTCCAATAGATCAGTGTTGCTTTAGCTCTAGCGCTTGGTGCGACAACAATGTCAGCAAAACCAGACGAAGATGCCACAGTGTCCCCGGATAAACGCAAGTAGAACAAGCTTTGCGAAGTGGCAGATGGAGGGCGAATTTGTAGTACATTACTATAGTCTTGAATACAGGTCTCGGATAGACAGCAGACACCGCTGTTGAAGCTTTCTAAACACAGTCAACCCTGTCTGCTCTCTGATCTGCTTTAGTATGCGAATGTTTAAGGTAGCCATTTTGAATGGCATACGTGGTTCTAGAAAGACTGTTTTAATATTCGTAATCAGTGGTAGCAATCGACTCTCGACCAGTCGGTGACTTGTGATCGTTTAGATAGGATAGGGTTTCCACCATGGATGAACTTCTGTATAAGTTATAAAATAAAATACGCAAAGTGAGAATAAGGAGTACATAAGTGACGAAGTACAAAGGAAACAAAAACGACTGTAACCAAATGGTTGTGAATATGACTTTTGTGAATGAGCGTTGAAACAAGAGAAATTTTTCCAGCATTAATTATCATTGATTTGTGTATGAGCTGGGATAATACCCAAGTGCCAAAACAAAAGTAGGTGGTGTTCTTAGGGGGTCACTTCCCGAGCCTTTGACCTATAGATCTAATTCAAAAAGTAGTGGAGAGACGTTAGAAGATGCCGTCTCATGGTAGTCGATGACCAACAATAGGTTCATATGCTATTCGCCCCCTCAGGATCCCGGAGCCCATTTGCACTATTGGTTTGGAATCAGGGTTTCCTAACTCCCCTGGGTGGATCCTCTGTACCCATTGATCCGGTTAAAGCGCCAGACATTTACTTTCCGTCCTCTCAGTTTCTTCAAACAATATCTCCGCCGCGAGAAGGCAGTGAGTGGGAATTCCCTGTCAGTAGCTGTATACGCGTGGCCATGTGAGAGCATTTCGAGAGTGATAGTGGACTCTCCTCACCCTCGGCTGTGCCAGGATTATTGGGGGTAAGTAGGAACAATAACGGAGCGGATAACATGCATATAGCATATAACCCTCTTTGATCCTAACATACAACAATAGCGTCCCAACGCCTTTGGTAGATCAGACAACCCGAAAGTCACGAGAACACCATCAGGAATACGACAGGCTAGGTACCCCCACACATATAACTTATCTATATCTGAATTGAAACGTAACGATTTGTTAAATCAGCCAGTGTTATAAAACACGTTTGAACCGATATGGTTTGTGTAAGACTCTGCAGAGTTCTCTCTGTGTTTTGATAAAATGCAAATATATCCATTCGCCTTTCGCTAATATGACAGTCATAAACAGGAATTAGAGGCGTGGATCAAGTAAATTTTAAAGCGAAAGTTAATTTACTTGAATTATCTTACAGAATATTATATCAGTAATTATTAGGCCAATAATTGGTTTCTGGTTGGAAACCAGGCTTCCTGTTAAAATCCAATCATCGTTATAGGGTCTGCAAACTAAGATTGGTCCAGCCAGTCTAAATCAAAGTTAATTATTTAAAATATTTATCGACACATTGACGTAAAGTTAAATATGGACTTTATTGACAGGTCAGTAAAAAGAATTTAAACGATAAATCAGAGAAAACCATTAAATAAAGTCAAAAGAATCAACAAGTTTTACTGATTAGTTCATTGTAATCCAAACAGTTTTAAAATACAAGGAAGTTGTTGCTGTTAAGTTGAAGTTAACTCACTGTATAGATGAAAAAATTACTTGATTGTTTTCACCCTAAATATATGTATGATAAAGTGAATATTCAGAAGCAGAAATTATTGAAGCATTATGTGACATATAAGACTATTTAGTATAAGAAATTAAGTTTTTCTCTGGTGTCGCCTACATATTTTTCCTCCGAAAATCACATTGATCAACAAGTAGAACTGATTACAATTCTACAATCAAAAAGTTATTGGTAAAAAATAGTTCTGTGACAGGCAGTTTAAAGCTCAATAAACAAATTGTGTTTTTTAGCATATTAAAATAAAATTTTATGCGCAAAATACCGACTATAGTCAGTCATATGCAATGTAGAACCTTGGATATATGTTCATCGTTTCCAGTTGCCACACTTTAGCACAGTTATATGAAATTGCTACTGCCACTTCAAGATCAATGGAAGCAGTAACTGTATTATTAGTAGTAGAAACTATTAGATACAGGACGTAAAAGAAAGTATACGGAGATTTCGAAACTCATGATCTAAGATAAGTTAAAGAGTCAATGCATCTACGTGTACATTAAGACCTACATAAACAAAAATGAAGATAATAGCACTATATGTGTATACTTCTCTTCACACTGTAATTATTAATGTAAGCGGTGTCATACAGAACTCTGCTAGACGCATGTTTAGTTTTGCATTAAAAGTTAAATACAATTCAAATGTAAATCAAGGCAATATTCATAAGCTATATAGCTGTACGGACTACATGTACTGTTTGTAGGTAGAGAGTGTTGAGTAGTTAAGCAATATTGCCTACAGTTGTAACTCAACAGAGTAGTGCCCAGTAGAATTTAATTTAAATATCATTTATTAACTGACTAAAACACACCCGTTAGTTCTTTTAAAAGTAACCAGGATTTCAAATGTCTCTGCATTTTCATTGATGAAAGAAATGGTTCAAAAATGGTATCCATTCGGAAAAGCGCGAGCAAAAGAGCGCAGTTAAAAAGGGTGTACGTAAATAGGGGTGGTTATCAAAAGGCTGATCAACAAAACGGCTCATAATAATAAAGGTGATCATTGAAGGGAGGGAATAACGTTTTTAATGGTGTGAAATATGTTCTATTTACCTTTTGTTGTGAAAGACCTTCCTTAAACGAACGATTCGGTGGAGCGGTGACATAGAGGTTTCAGCCAACTTATTGGTGTCTGTCATCCAAGGATATACAAATTCATTGGTGCTCTGAAAAAGGATTAGAGTCTAAATGAACTGAAAATCAAATAGTTTAATTCAGGAATCCAGGAAGAGCACTAAAAAAGATAGTATAAGGAGGTAGCAGTACGTATCAGTCTGGTTGTATAAGATTACAAAAACAGATCTACGTTAGACTATATACGTGGGATAGCAAACGATTTGAATATTCAAGTTTATATTTGTTAAACTGTTACTAACATTTTAAGATGCATGTAACGTTTATGTATACATTAAATTGATGTTACCCGCTCTTGATGCTCGCTTTTGATTTATTATGTTTGATCAGTTAATAAATTGCTGGGATTATTTTATCGTATTAAGAAATACACTTTTTAGCGTGTGGAGTTGCCAACATTCTCCAACCCACTCTGTCCTGAGCCTTCTTTTCTAGTTCCATACAATTCTCGTTCATTTCTCTCATGTCTATCTCCATTTCCCGGAGTATTGTGTTCTTTGGTCTTCCATTTTTTCTTTGGCCTTCAGGATTCCATGTGAGGGCTTGCCTTGTGCTTTCCCCAATGTGTGTCCTACCCAATTCCAGCGCTTATTCCTCATTTCTTCCTCCACTGGCATCTGGTTTGTTCTCTCCCACAGTACGTTGTTGCTAATAGTGTCCGGCCAACGGATCCGAAGTATTTTGCGTAGACAACTGTGAATAAACACCTGCATCTTCTGGATGATGGCTTTCGTAGTTCTCCAGGTTTCTAGCCCATACAATAGAACTGTCTTGACATTTATATTGAAAATCCTGACCTTGGTGTTAGTTGACAGTTGTTTTGAGTTCGAGATGTTCTTCAGTTGTAAATATATTGCTCTTGCTTTTCCGATCCGCGCTTTCACATTTGCATCAGATCCACCCCTCTCAGTCTATCATAAAACATAAAATGTAGTACATAATTTCACTGATCAGACTAAAATTGCATGATGATCGAGAAGTAAAAGGAACGTAATAGAATAATAATTAAACGAAATGTGTCAAAGATCACTGTCCACTTAAGTAGTATGAGAAAGATGAAGAATGAATTAAAAATATGAAGGTGATAATAATAAATGACTAAAAATTAAAAACATTAAAATAAGGTCTCAGTAACCAACTGACTATATGTGAAAAAATACGTATTAGAGTCATGATAAGATGACAGCTTGAAGTGATGCTTCTGGACACTGCTCAGGTTTGAACTGTAGTACTGCTACCGCCTCTGCAGCAAAATCACCTATAAGATATTGCGGTATTAATGCTGTACTTGTAAGTAAACTAATTTGAAAAAAAAACGTTTCAACGTTTTGACCTGTTAAATATAAATCTGAGTATGATTTTAACTGGAATAAATGATAATCTGACCTATATACATAATAATTCTATGTTAATAATAACAACTGCATAAGATCCACTTAATATGTTCCATCTGTATATCTAATTAATATTAGATGAAACCTAGTCATTTTTTGGTGGAGTTTTGTTCTCTGAGCTGGGTGGTTTGGTCGTGGAGCTTTCATCGTTCGTCTGAACGACATCATCAGCACAAACTTCTACCTGAAGTTCAGAAGAACGATGAAAGCTCCACAACCAAACCATCCAGCTCAGAGAACGAAACTCCCTCGAACCTGAGCTACAAATCTTCTCCACCATCTCAAAACTTAGTCATTTCACTCTTGTTATCACGGACGTCAAGAATCGATAGAATAAAAGTTCCTTTAGCTTCTTTAGAGAGAACAAAGGACAATGTTTTCGGGAAAACATGTGATAAAGAGTGCCGAGTATAACTTTTAATTTTAAATGAGAAACATCTTTTTAGCATTTAAAATCTATTCAAAGTAAAATTTGCCGAAAATTCCTCAAGCATTTTCGAAAAACCCTTCTAAACAGATTATCACTTAGCTATCCGAAATCAACGTACTGAATTTTAAAAATTACAGTATTTGTTGAAGCAGACTATTATCATTCGTTCAGAAAAATACGGTTATGATTAGTCGTAAGGCAAAGGGACAGAGGGTAAGTCGAACGTATTTCAAACCATTGGAAAAGTTTTTTTCGATGCTCCTTTTTAATAGTCGTTTTTTTATCGTTTTCCATATTGAAGGGCTCTTTTTTCACTCGTCCTTTTAAGAGTCTGTCTCTTTTTTGCTCCCGCCTTTGTTAGTGTAAACCTTCAAAAGTGTTGGCTTTACAGAAAACTCATCTTGCCGCATAAATGTTTGGTGTTAGTGGTAACATAAACTATTGTTCATAAAACAATGAACAACTTGTTTCTTGATCTTTATGTTCACATTCATAGTTTAAGTGCCCATATGGACTCGGACTGTTGCTAATGAGATATGAAAATTATGGAGCTGGCATAAGAAATACTATTCGTAAACAATTATATACTGTTGACCTAAAACAATTGTCATATATGCTTTGTGATCACACTCCGAAGTCACACAGACTACCAACGATTACCAATCTTTATTTACGAGTTCCACCTTAAGCATTATCCCTTCGTGATGTCAGAAAACAAGGAGTTTCAATATCTCACACACTCCAACTAGTGTTCAACTTTATATTCATCTCCATCAAACTCTTTCCTTATTTCTCACTAATTTTTCTGTCCTTGTTGACAAATTGTTATCTCTATTCCGCTTAAATTTTACATTATAGTACTTGTTAAGAGTCCTGATGTTCGAACTGTTTCAAATCAAACAACAGACGTAACATAGTTTGGGGTAATAAGTACTACTGTAATAAAACTTCGAATCAGGGTACAACGGCTTATTTCTTTCTCTCAATTACTCCAAAACATAAATCTTACTAAGAAGATTTATTAGGTAGAAACTACAGAAGATTTAATTTGCATAAAGTTAAATCAGCTTATACAGACTAGTTGTAATGATTACTAACTGCAGATTTATATCAAATGAGTAATTGTCGCTTAAAGTCAAGATCGCATTGAATTGATTAATACAACAAAATTGTATTGAAAACCAAACCAAACAAACTTCACAGTGACTGAATCAATACAATTGAAAATGTACTGAAAATCAATGAACGAAATTCACATCCCATTGATTATTACTGAAAGCTAATAAACGAAAATCGCTTAAGTCCAGTATATGGATTTCAAGATTGATTTTACTGTAATAAGTTGTGCTTAGGGAATTAGTATCCCCCAAAAGGCTTTATTGGCTAAGATTTTAGAATTTGGTGTCATTGGTTTATGATATGTCTTTGAAACTTACAAACAGGACTCATACCCAATCATCTAGTTAACTTCAAGTAGTTGACGCACAGAATCAGCTCACTTGGCGCATCAGGTATTGCCAAACTTAATGGCAACTTCTTATGCTCTTGAACTTGTAGGTAAAGCGTTGAATTCAGTAGTAGAAAAGCAATTTGTGAACTGGATTTTGACTGTAATCACTAATCAACTGTCCCAATGACTGGTGGTGTAAGAGCTTAAAAGTAGGAGGATACACACCATCACCCCTTAAGTAATCTCTGCCTACATTCCTACTTACTGCAACTTGGAAAAATTAAAACATGAGTTCCGAAGAAATTTTTCTGACCTCTTACTAAAGATTGAGTATCTTGATGTTGTAATTATGACAGTTGGCTTTAACGCTCAAGTAGTTAAGCTTGGTGAAGCTTAAAGGATGTAGGTGGAACTTCAATTATTTTAGTCCATTAAACAAGTAACGAACTACAGTCAGATAATCTTTTATTTACAGTATGTTTCGTCTCTAGAGGACAAGAAAGACAATGTTTGATCTATCAATTTTGAACATCAACTTGATTAGGAACACACGTTAAAAATATAGATAGGGGTGATAATTAGAAATGGTAAACTGCCTTTACTTTTATAACATATTTTTGACTCTGGTTATAATGTGGTATAAGTATGTATCTCGTTGCTCCTTATTGGTCGCACAAAAATTAAAATAGAAATACGTCTTGAAACTCATAAAAAATGAACTTTACTCCTAACAAAACATTGTATGCATATTCCATCCATGTGACCTAATGGAATTTCTGAAATGCGGTAAAAATAACAGTTGTTTGTTGAAAACTCGAATCGAGAGCTAAGGAAGAAATAGCAAATGTAAATAGCTCCCACTGGATTATTAAATGCATTTAAGCTCGTCGTAGCAAGCTCCGGACACGTTGAGTCTCAGAGGCAGCTTGAACACAGACTGAAAAACACCTACACAATAATTGTGAGCAGTAATGAATAAACGACTCAAATAAAAAGCTGAAAAGATCATACCGATAATTAATACAAGACTAGGATTGTAAAATCAACTGTCAGTAATAATATATCCCAAAATAATTTAGTGGTCCACTCTCAAACTAGAAGAATAATAAGGTCGATAAACTTTTAGGAGTAGTTCAACCAAACTTTAATATTTAGGAAGAACTAGGTGTTAACCAACTCAGAACAACAAATAACAGTACGTTATGAAGAGTTAACCACATGTGTATTCAATGGTGATGAAATTACCAAGTGTATATTAAATGGACGTACAACTAACGAAAGACGAATAAACTACTCAGTTGTTTTTTTATTTCCCTTTACTTCTGTGAAACATGGCTTACTAGAATAAAAAGTATGTGTAGATGTTTTTGGAGTATGACTGATATATGGTGGAATCATGGGGTGAATAGTGTTGGAGCTAGGTGTCGAATATAGGGGGTTAAGGTTGAATACTGTTCATTAAAACTGTGATTCTTTATCAGCTAAGGTGGTTGGGATGTATGTCACGAATACTCTTACTCTGGCCACCCACACGAACATTGCTGGCTTAAGTGGCAGAAGGTGAAAAGAAAATAAGTAGTGTTATTACTATTGTTGTTTCACTTGCTTTGGTTTTCATCTTTGTTAACTCTTTCTGACTGTTGATCTAATTTAGGATAATTTGGATAAATGTAAATTTATCCATAATTCTATACTGTCCATGACTGATCGGTAGCAATTTTAAGACTTTTAGTTATATATAATTTTCGACACTTAATAATATAACTGCAAGTTATTTATACTGTCACCGACTGGAGCTTACTTTTATTCCATTTATTGAAAGAAGTTAATTAATGATAAGAATGTAGGTGTATTTTTACAATCACCTGATAAAAATCTTGACTCATACTTAGTAACTTATGGTACTATTTTAAGTTTGTATTTTAATGGTTGATTTCAAAAAGGAGTATAACTTCACAAAATTATAATGAATTAGACAATGAAATAAGTCACTTACTTACCAATGTCATACGACATTAAATAGTTAACTTATCTTCATTTATAATGCCATAAGAAGTGTCCCATTATTAAACTCTATCACATGATTAAACTTGATAAGATTCAGTGGCCATAAGCATAAGCAACACTTTTGTGTGTATTTAAAAATAAATTAAAACTTGAAAATCAATCGATATATATTTTAAAAGAAACGGTTGACATAAAAAAAAAGATTATGGAAACACGAAGATAAGGGTATTAGTAGTTGAAAAAAGTCATATGATCATGTGTAACAGGTATGACCCTATATTCATTTGTAATCGTTTGAGTTCAAGCATTAGAGACTTCAATATATATATATATATATATATATATATATATATATATATATATATATGATGCCTTCATTTTTAGTAAAACTTTCTAAACTAGATTATTGACTACTTTACTTTATTCATAATATTAGTATATCTTTATTTTAATTTATGGATAAGGTTACCATCATATGTCTTTTTACAAGATTAATAATTAGACCATGATTCTGTGAACAGGTTATTGATAACATGCTTGTTTAAAGCTGCTTAAATGGTTAATAAGTTAACTACACATAAACAATTATTGAGTTCAGTTGACTAAGTAAATGAAGTGTACATAGGCATTATATATATTCATCATATTCGAACGTTAAAACATCATAATACCTAATTCACTTGATATTGTTTTACTTGAATCTTTCCATTGATGTTTTCTTTAGGACTGAAATTGATCAGTCTCTTATTGGCATATGTGCATACTGTGCGTATGCCTCAATATTGCCTTAATTTACAAGCATTATAAGCAAAGATGGATAGTGGCTAGCAGTGGAATCCAGGACGCGCATTTCGTCCTGTTTGGGACTCGTCAACTGGATGTACCTGCATCTCAGAGTTGATGTTCACTATGGGACTCGAACTCAGTACCGTTCGCTTCAAACGCCATCGCGTTATCCACTTAGCTACTGAGTCCTGATAGCCATCATAATACCTATTTGAATCTACAAAATTAAAATGTTACTTGTGTCCGAACACCCATGAAACTACTATGTAATATCTTTATAAGTTTAATAACAATTGTCCAGATTATTACAAGTACATTGTTAAGTATTCTACACTACTTTTTATAAATGTTGACAATGCATTTGTTTATCGATCATTATTATTTTATGTTCTTTAGTTTCTCTTAACTCATTTTGTACATAAATTGATATTAGTTTTAATGGTGCTTTCTGTCTTATAGAAAATGGAAACATTTTTAACTTCACTCACTAGTGTTTAACCTTTTTTTGTTGCTCATATGAATATTATTGATTTGTTTACTGATTAAAAACAGTGAAATGAATCAATTAATTGACATTTTAATTGTCTATGTGTAAACAAATATATATTTATTCAATTACACATAAGCTATACAGTAAATTACATAATAATATGACTTTTTCAATTCAGTTATTTGTTTCATACACATAGTTCCCTTTATCATTTTGAAAAGAGCAAGAACAAAGATTCTAGCAGAATAGCACGAATTCATTTTATTTCGTAGGTTCTCGTCAGCTGCTTACAACCTGTGATATTTAAATATCATAATTACATAATGGGTTTAAATTGCCATTTGTGCATTATTTTCTAAGCTCTTAATTTTATTTCATCTTATCTATTTAATTAAGAAGTGAATCTGACTAATATAGACACTATCATAGAAGATACTAAGTATTACTGATTAAAGATTTTCTGTTTATTGGGAATTGACTGACGTTAAAAGGCACACTTGAATTTTTATTAAATGTTAACTATTAATATTTGAATTACTTATCGGATGGATTCTGAGGTGCTAAAAATTAGACTGTTTAGCGTAATATAAATTCCTCTTTACTCGTTTTGAGGTTTAAAAGGTTAGGTTAATTGTTTCCGAAATGATGAACACAGTATTAAGTCATTCATTCCTATCCTCGTTTCAACTTAAATAGTTTATGATTGTGAAGATATCTGTTATGTCCTTGATCTATCTACCCACCAATATACAGAAGATAGCTTGTCTCCATCTAGATTAAATCCTTGACACGATAGACTGACTGGTTTAACCTTGAGGCTAGAATCGCGTGAGATTGAGGTAAGACTATGGTATACTTTTCAATTACAAGGAAACTACATTCATAATACATTGATTTAAATTACTAGTTCGTATTAAGTGGATCATCTGAGTGTGCACATATATCAAATTGATAAATTGTATTTACTGTTGAATTTGTTCAAGTTTTTTTACTTGTTCTTATCGATTGATTGTCCTAGGATTGCTGTGTAGTCAGTGATGAATTAAATCATACAAGTCTAGTCTTGGGATGTCGATTGTCGGGAGCAACTATACGTCGTTTTAAACATAATGATATGGAAGATTTGGAAAAAATCCTGCAAGATTCTGTTGTTTATGGTCGTCCGCGTACCCACAGACCATATAAAAAGATCTTGGTTGTAGTTGAAGGTATATACAGGTAAATATTCGTAGTTAATTTGCTTTTTTCTTGAACTGTGCCGTTTGTCTATGTAAAAAACCAAAATAATTTAAGCTCATTTTTATTAAATTACTCGGTTTCTTTTAAGCATTAACCCAATAACACAAATGTTATCTCTCGTTCATTTCCTATCACGAAGCAAGTCTACTTTCATTTTAATTGTTATCTAATCATTATCTTTACACTTTTCATATAATATCACGTGACAAGTATATCTACTTTTGTTTGAATAGTATTTCTAGCCCGAATACAGTAAATGTGGCTCATATCCTACCTTACGATTCTGTACTTGTATTGTATTATCATTTTGATTGTGTCGATGCTTATTACTAGTTAAACTGTACGGTTACAAAATTGAAATTTAGTGAGGTATACAACATGAAATGGATGAGACCATAATTTATGGACGACCTTTGAGCAACATTAAAGTGACCTAGAGAATGTCCATCCACTAACTATGACTAAATGAGGGTTATAAACCAGTGTGAGGAATCAAGATTATGATTTACAGTTGATGATTAGGAATTAGGTTTAGGGTTTTCATTACTAATTGACATCAGATAAAATGCCAAAACGCTATCTAGCCAAATAGATTATTGAATTTAGAGCCGAAGTCCAGGATCTGTTATTTAATATCTGATTAGTTCGTCCACAGATTATGGTCTCGCCCCTGAAATGAATGAACCACAATATTGTTTAGCTAGTTTAAACGATATTTCTATCATAATTCATTCTATTATTACGTTAACGACTCTTGAAAATCAACAATCGTTTCAATGTGTTTCTTAGTTACGAAACATTTTAATACTATATATTCTTAAGTTCATATATTTGATTTTATGATTGAATTGACGACTGTTGCATTATTATTTGATTTGATCACTGACAGGCTGACTAGAAATTCAACCGGGAACACTTTGTGTCCATTCATACTGTATTTAACAATTTTAGAACTCAAATTGAATCAATTAATAAGCAATAAGTGCTGAAAAGATGAATGACAAATGAACTGACCTTTCATTTTTCTTAAACATTGCTAAATAATGTACTATAAGTACACATCTTTTCATCATTTTGTGCTTGATAATTGATCTTATTTGAGCCTGAAAATCGATATATATATATAACCAATGAACTTATGCAGTACGATTTGCAATTTAATTATAGATATGATAGTGATCAGTCAAATGATAAAATAACATGTTAATATGAACAAGTATATTAAAGTTATAAGTGTTGGTCAAACGTAAGAGAATAATCTTCACGTAATACTTCTAAAAATACATGAGTAAGGAAAAGGTATAAAAGAGGCAACGGGAAATAAACAAACAGTATCAAAAAATAGTAAAAATATCAATAAAGTTTTTTCTGACTAGGTAAGTGATATGGATATTACAAAAACTAGGGTTTTTAGCTCGAATCCCCATAGCTTCCTCTATATTTAGAAAATCAAGTTGAACTTCTCTGGAGAAAATGAAAGCTATTTGATAAATTATTCTGAATGATCTAGTTCTACCGTCTACAGAAATACTACTAACCAAATTTGATAAAGCCGATTTTTTACTGACTTCGTTTGATCTCTTTAAAACCTTAAGGAGAGATCCTCACTAACTTGTTAAATAAATTGCATATTCAAATACATTACAGAGTCGATTGATGAGATATGAGAATCATACACTGAATACTTCATTTGCAAATTTCCATCATCTATCCTTTACATTCTGTATGATTCTTTCGGTCCATAATTCCCTTCTATTTTCCCTTCCATTCTCTTCAACTCGATCTTCTTAGTCTTCTGCTGCCAGGTTTTTCACTTCTGATAGGTGCTACATACTACTTATGTTGACAAACATAAGTAGCATACATCACAAATGTACATTGAAGTGATATAGTTGGATAACTTACAATTATTATCCTGAAAGCTATTAATCTCATGAAATAACATTATTAAAAAAATTATTTAATAAATCTGTGCTCATGTTTGTTCTTTGATTTCAAAATGCTTTTTAAATCATTTTTCTATTTTCTCTTATTTATTTGTTAATGAAATTACACAACTTAATATATTTTCAATTATTCGAAAATGACGCAATATTTATTGTTTTTTTACATTGTTGTTGCTTATTTATTCCCGGACTGATTTTTTACGTTGAGTTGAATTTGTACTTCAATATAAATATTCCACTAGAAATAATTGTTATTAAATATCTCTAGATCTAAACAATTTCCAATATCATTGAATAGTGCTTGACATGTATTCTATTGGAGTTGTTTGTACAATCCATTTTGTGTTGTTCATAGACATGTGATATTTTTCTAGAATTTATGTATAACCTTCTAAAGTTTCATAATAATTAGTAGCCTGATAAATAAATCTTTGTTTTTATGAATTATATTGCCTTTGAGATAATTATCCAATTTATCTTGTTTACTTGAAGTATTTTAGTCTATTGTAGGTGGATAGAACGACTAGTTAGAAGTAGAAATGATATAATGGATAGTTTATTATGATAACCTACACAGTATAATGTATTTCCATAATTTTTTTCAGTTAATCTAAACTAAGTATCGTAAGTGTATATAGATTAAAGTTTAAATGGCTTCTAAAAATAATTCAGTTGACTCATGATTTCAACTATTGAAATTACTAAAATCTCCACAAAACCACTTCTGATAATAATCTTCTGCCCGCTAGTGACTGACTTCAAGAGGTATTTCCTGGAGTCCTAGTGAGAAGCCGTTACCAGTGAAGTTCAACCAGATCTGTTGTGAGATATCAGCTGACTGAAGACAATGGTGTACGGTGGCGCAATTTCGTGGATTGGTTGAAGTTAGACATTAACACCATTGGATGCCGACCCAGTGGTCTAATGGTTAAGCACTCGCACGCGAGACTGGCAGGTTCTGGGTTCGAATCTCGCGGGGGGCTGGATCGTGGATGCGCACTGCTGAGGAGTTCCATGCTCGGACGAAACGGTCGTCCAGTGCTTCCAGGTTTTCCATGGTGTTCTAGCTTCAGTTGACCCATGATTTCAAGTATTAAAAATTAATAAAATTGCCAAGCAGATTGAAGTTGTAAGCTATACTACTTAAATGACTGTTTAAAAAGTACGTGGTTACATGAAATATTCACCAAAAGGATTCATTTTCTTCATTCATCTTACACGGTTTATCAGGAGAGTTATCTTAACATTATTGATATCTTTTTTTAATGGTAATAACTAGCAAGTATTATATTAAATTATAATTATTTATGTATTTGTACTGATTAAAATAAATTATTTTTCAATACATGTAAATTACTTACCAAAAAATACAGTAAAAAAATGATTCCTTAAGAAAGAGTACAATATCATGGTTATTACTGTTAATCAATGTAAATGAATGTGAGAGACTATTGAATATACTTTATACTTTTTTTACTGTGACAATCTTTATTTGGTAGAATATAATTCTTATTGAACCGATGAGAATAGCAATATATAATACTGTTCTTATGTCTAATAAACTGTATAATCTTAATGAACATAATATTCAGTTTGTTATTTATACAATTGAAAAAGAATTTAACAGTTTGAATTACAAACTAATCTTAGACAACTATTAAAAACCGGAAAGTTAGAATTGTAAGTCATTTGATGTTGACTTAATAGTCTAAAAGCTAATGTTGGACACTATCACCATTGGATGCCGGCTCAATGGTCCAGTAGGTTAAGTGTTCGCGCGCGAGACCGAATCCCGCGAGCGGGATCGTGGATTTGCACTGCTGAGGAGTCCCACAGTAGGACGAAACGGCCATCCAGTGCTTCCAGGTTTCCAAAGGTGGTCTAACATCAATCGGTCCATGATCTCAATTAAAAGCTAATTGTTTGTTACAAAACTTGGAAGACCTAGATTTGATACTTGGTGGGATCATAAATGCACAATTTTCAGAAGTCACAAAGTAGAATAAAACAGCTTTGCTGTTAACTAAGGTCCGTACGTGTTTCGAACAATAAAATTTAAAAATCTTCACAAACCCCTAACACTAGAAAATAGTAATAACAATTTAAGTTACAAATCATTTCTTATTATTATAAGGGTATTTAATAATTACCGATCTCATGTTTCTCTGTAGTAGCATTGTAAGACGATTATTTTAAACACTAAATTCAATTCTCATTCAAATGCTATAATCTTAGCTCATATATATTTTTCATTATGTATGTGTATTTACACAGTATGGAAGGAAGTATTCTTCATCTTCCCGAAGTAATCGCTTTAAAGAAGAAATATAATGCTTATCTTTATTTGGATGAGGCACATAGTATTGGTGCATTAGGTCAAATGGGTCGTGGTGTGGCTGATTACTTTGGTGTTGATCCACGTGATATTGATATTTCAATGGGTACATTTACGAAGAGTTTCGGTTCATCTGGTGGATACATAGCTGGAAATCGCAAGTTAATTGACTATCTTCGCTCGATGTCGTATAATACTGTATATGGTTGTAGTATGCCAGCACCACTAGCTCAACAAATTATATCATCCATAAAAATTATCATGGGAAAAGATGTACCTGGTGAAGGTGAACGAAGGTAAATTAATTACATTACTGTTATGTACATAAATTTATTAGTTACTGTAACATAATTTACGTTTTAGTATTTCTGCTAAACATTTCAATAAAATACTGTTTCCTCACATAATCAATGCGGGCAATTAAATATATCATTATATACATTCACATTATACTTATATCGGTAAAACGGCTGAAATTAAACCTTCAGCTCAAATATATGCAGCTATATTGTTGCATTATCCATAGTGAATTGACGGTTTGTAAGTAATTCAGCATACAAACAGGTCCCCTTTAGGTAAACCAAATCGTATATAACAGAATGCTCACAAGTGACACAATCTGTCTCCATAATTAATCAAATGTTAGTGATTGTACATGAGAAAACTGATATCTCTAAATGATTTTCTTATTATCCACCTTCTTTATGTTCATTAAACAGAAAACGTTAGTTATTATCTTTTATGCTCAGCTTTTGATGAGCATACAAATATAGCTTTTTGTAATGCTTGAATCATCATTAGGTGGTTCTTAGTCAATCCCAACATTAGCATATTTGTATGCATGTGTTGGTTAGCAAACGAAGTATATTTTACGTAAACACAAAATATAAACTCGTGATTAAATGATTGTGGTTAAATTTCGAATGAATTTTTGATATTCTTGTTACGAATGAATGCTGAATACCTAAACATTATTCTTGGAAAACGATTATTTGTACTTTGTTTTACTCACTGTTTCTACATATGTTCAATATGTTACACCTGTTACTCCTTGTAGAGCATAGGCCACCGACCAGGATTCTCCAACCAACTCTGACTTAGGCTCTCCTTTTCAGCTGTTTCTAAATGCTATTCATTCCTTTGATATCTCCTTCCAGTTCCCGGTTCAATGTGTTCTTTTGTCTGCCTCTTTCCCTTTCATCTTGGGAACTGCGAGTTAGGGCTTGCCTACTGTTTCTACATACATGGAATGAAGATCATGTTGATAAACTACTCAAATATTTATTAGAATTAACGATGATGTGTGAAATAAATAAGTAACCTTGCAATAAGTTCGTATGGTATATTTCTTATATGAAGATAGATTATTTGACCCTATGTTTTGGCAGCTGATAGCTGGTATTTGAAATAACAAAAACTGAGATTCATGTGGTCGAAGGAAGAGGATAAAAACTGATGTCAGATGAAGATTTTATTCACCTTACAAAAATACGATAACCTATCAACCAAATATACTGCTTTTTGTCCAGATATTACTGAGATGTGATAATTAGTCACTGAATATCACAAATACCTGTAATAGTGGGAAGATGAAAATGGATTCTTCACTGAATACAAACGAACTCTAAACGAATATCATTAAATCAGAACACGATATCCCGTTTCATTCAGTCTTAACGCTCAACTCCTCAAGGCGAGTATAAGATTCTAAATCAGTGATTTATCCACAACTCCATATTGAGATGAAGATATTTAAAATTTGTTTCAGGATTCTAATGAATTTTGGCCGGTTAATAAGACTGCATTTCACTGGCGAATAATCTCATTCGAATTTAATCATAATTAATATTTCGAAACGTATAATAGTAAAACTTTAAACCTCATGTTCCCTTTCTTTTTATCCTTGATTTTTTATAACTAGTAAACCTCACCGATGAAAAAGCTATGATATTAAAACCTCATACAGAACCCTAGTGACACGAAAATCATTAAATTCTTATCCGAATATATAGTACTGTTTTGTAGATGATATTAAAAAGAATTAACACTGTCATATGATGAAAACTATAAACTTTTATTTATACAACAGAATACAAATTTAACTTTAAGTGTATTGTTTAATGTCAGGATTTTAAGTACTGAGAGTAACCAAGTCATAGACAATAAAGTGACTATCCGCTGTGCTATCACCAAACTCGTTCAAATGTGTAATTAACAAATGAGGTTATTGATTAAGATTATTGTAGTTAGTATATATGATAAATTACTGAGACTATGAGAAATTAGTGTACGTAAAATGTTTACAATTGCCCCTGAACCGCACAGAATATCTGACAACTGATAAAATTTGTTTCACTGACGTACATTGGTGAATAGTTGAGCTTATAATTTAAGTATCCGTATACTAAGATTTGAGGCCTACAAGTGTTACTTTTGGGTAGTAAGAGTAAACTTGCTAGCTAACTTGGGCGGTCGGTGGAAATCAGACTAGTCCCCCATCCTGCTGTAAACTGGATAAATCTGGGTATCCAACATTGACACTCTCAAACCTTGTGTGTTACATGATGTGCATGCTTATGTATATGAATTGCATGAAGATTGGCTTGTGTAGTTATGTATGTAGGTATATACAAAGGGTAGTTACCTGGTTCGCAAAAGGAACGCAAGTTGAAATGTCTGCTTTAAATCTAATGAAATCAGCGGCCTATACCAACAGTTCGAAGACATAAAAAATATGAGGCAGCAAATATTAGGGAGAAGTGAGAGTGTTTATGCCTATGTGTATGTCACGAAGTGCATGAACAAAGGTCTTCGTACTAGTGGTATGCATATAATGAGTAAGAAACAGTCAGTTTTAGCATATACGTTGGAAGGAAATGGTAACCGTCTACCATTTCAGTTGTTTGAATATACCTTTATGTATGCTATTGAAGGTTGAGTGAAAAAGAGTATGTTACCAGTATGTATGTAAAACATATTTGCTCCCACAGTGATTGTAACTAAGTGCGTAACAAGAGATACATGGGTGGAAACTTGTATGCTACTGGTATGCATACAACGTATACCTGTCTATGGTGCGAAGCCCGCGCGCAAACTTAGGGGTATCCATTTCCCACGAAATCACGTCCACGTGATGGTTTTGTGAGCCTTGAAAACATGTAAACCAATTCCAGAAACTCTACACCGGCTTTACTAAATAAGGATTTACCAACGTTAATTGGCTGGATTACCGTACCACTACCCGCATGCTATGTTTATTGTATTTAGATGTTTATTATATTCATTCCAAAATCATATTTCACCAATTAACAAGATTTAAATGAGATGTCGTAAACCGTAGATGTCGAATTTACAGTTGAATCGTCCGCGGAGTATCTAATGTTTGAGTTGCTTAAATTTATCAGATCTACGACACGTTGATATGTAATTCTAAGAAAGTATCAGATTAGCACAAACAAGAACAGGCATTTGATCGTAAAACAGCTCGGTCGAAAACATATTCTCATAAGTAGAAGTTTCAATAGGGGCCAAATTCAAAATTTCCATAAATCGTTCCTGTATAAAATAGACATTTCTTAGTAGATCTTTACTTCCTCTCTTCATGGGTTTGAAGCTGTAATCTTAAGGTTATTTGATAAAAAGTTACAGCTTAACCACTAAAACGAAATCGAAATACAAGCATTACTTTAAATATGTGATGCCATTGTTTGCAATCATGTTTGAATACTTACTCTTTCAAAGTTACACATATAGTTTCTGAATTGTTTGGTCTTATGTTTTTATTTTTTATCATTTCAGAATTAAATGTTTAGCTGAGAATATACGTTATTTTCGTGCAAGATTACATGAAATGCGCTTAATTGTTTATGGGAATCGTGATAGTCCTGTTGTACCAGTTATCGTTTATATGCCAGCTAAACTAGTTGCCTTTTCGCGTAGATGTTTAGAATTAGGATTAGGAACTGTAGTCGTTGGTTTTCCAGCTACAACTCTGCTTTTATCCAGGGTACGATTTTGCATTTCATCAGCACATACACGAGAGTTATTAGACAGGGTGAGTTTTTTTTCATTTATTTTACACTAACTACTAATAATAGATATCCATGATCAAAAGTAGTCAGCTAAAGTTATGTTTGACTCTATGGCTATACTATATATCTCGGTTAACTTTACTGATAATATCAAGTTATCATTCTTAGAGATCCTTGGAATTAACTTAATAGATCTTACATATTTTTATTCATTAAACTTTGAAAAACGAGGTCTATGTCGATTTTTCATTCAGGATGTTCGTGGATAATAGATGACTGGAGAGTAGATAGATGGCAATATTATAATCATTTGGTCCAAGAGCGAATCTTAGTTGTTTTTTTCAAAGATACTTTCTCTTGCAAGTGGCTTTGTATTACCAGTTTCATGAATGAGTTTAAACAAGCTGTCTAATGTTATCTGTTATTACTGTCCTCTCCATTTCCTTGATAAACGCTGGAAACAACTGTTTACGCTCTTTGAGAAAACTTTTGTCATTCTACCCTTTAGTTTGCCTCTGTTCATCACCATGTTTGAGAAGGTTGCGCTGAGTTCAAGGCAACCCAACAATTCATTAGAAGCTACCAAAACCCACTAAGCTTTCCTAACATAGAACTTTAGGATGGTAACAGATGTCTGTAGATCTCATTTTTAATTCTTTTGAGCCGCACTCGATG
Source organism: Schistosoma haematobium (assembly GCF_000699445.3). Lineage (NCBI taxonomy): Eukaryota > Metazoa > Platyhelminthes > Trematoda > Strigeidida > Schistosomatidae > Schistosoma > Schistosoma haematobium. The sequence continues at coordinate 15,108,853 of NC_067196.1, read as the reverse complement.
GTAGTGGGGACAGGGATGACAGACAAGTGATGATGTGTTTCTAAGTTCTTACAGAGCCATTCATTCACAAGTGACTATAATCAAAAATATAGTCCATGAATGTTATGCTACTGGAGTTAGTGCTACATTCATACGTGTCTAGGTGTACTTAATTCGTAACTTGAGCAGCTTTCCGCACTGGTTATATGAGGTCAATTGAACGACTGTGTGTTGGTCCTGTATGTGAGTTTTAGACACACACACAATGCATCAATGAAGCGAAATTTCAAAATTTTGACTGATGAGCTCTATAGTTTGATTTGATACATGGTCTAAAAATTGAAGGCTCCAATATGTAGTGTAATAAAAATTCCAGCAGAAAATGGATAACATTCCATTATCCCAAATCGTTAACATTGGTTGAACGTGAAAAAGACAACTGGATCAAAGAAGATGTGTTGTCAACAAGGACAGAAAAACTAGTGAGAAATAAGGAAAGAGTTTGATGGAGATGAATATAAAGTTGAACACTAGTTGGAGTGTGTGAGATGTTGAAACTCCTTGTTTTCTGACATCACGAAGGGATAATGCTTAAGGTGGAACTCGTAAATAAAGATTGGTAATCGTTGGTAGTCTGTGTGACTTCGGAGTGTGATCACAAAGCATGCATGACAATTGATTTATGTCAACAGTATATGATTATTTACGGATAGTACTTATTGTTCTAACTTAATGGTTTTCAGATCTCGATATGGATTGCGTTTTATTTCTAACTACAAAATTAAATGATATTTGCTTTTTGATGTTTAAATTTCTGTTATTCAGGCATTAGACATAATCGAGCAAGTTTCTGAAGAAATAGGAATTTGTTATAGTAAGCAACCGATTCCAGAATGGGCTAAAGAAATTTTATACAAAGATAAAAGTCATCGTTATACGAATGGTTTCTTAAAAAATATTGAACCATCAGTTAACAAACTACTTAAGAAATCAGTTCATACGGATACTGTAAGTAATTCAATCAGTCTGAGAAAACGCTGTTTAAAAAGAGATACCAACGAAAAATGTGGGATTAACACACATTTTTAGCTATGTAAGTTTTTAAAGTGTTACTTTGTTAATTATTTTCTCGCTCAATTTTTTTTAATATATTCGTTCTACTTATATTTCGCAAGATCACTTCAATTGAGATTCATCACTGTTTCTGGAGAACAAATTATTTCAATTGGATATAATAACAATAATTGCAATGTAAATCTTTGACGAATAATTTATTTTTGAACTTTTCTGTTTTCTCTTGTCAAGTTATTTTTGTTATCCTGTATCCACTGCTAATCTTTTCTCAATTTGATCACTAAGATCTCGATGAATTGCTGTTTGGAATTCTTTACTGTATACGTTACTTACTTGATTACTTACTCCTTTACCTCCCTATACAGCATAGGGTGCCGATTAAGATTACCCATCCAACTCTAACCTGAGCTCTCCTCCTCAGTTGTTTTCAAATGCTATTCATCCCTTTGATGTTGCCCTTCACTACTCAGTTCAATGTAATCTTTTGTCTTCCACCTTTCTTTTTGCCTTGAGGACTCCATGTTAGGGTTTGCCTCGTGATGCAGCTTGGTGATTTCCGCAAATGTAATTGGGTTGGTGCTTTCTGTGTTTTATCTCAGGAACTCGCTTATTCCCTTGTGTATGCTGAGGCCTGCAGAGATTGTCTTCACCTTCATTTGTAGGTGTGTATGGCATATAAGAGATACGTCATCTGTAACTTTGTGTATTCACTTGTGGGGAATATGATGCCACATATAAACGTTTTGTCGAGTGCACATAAATTTTCAAATCTCTCAACATTCTCATTCCTTTCTCCCAGTCAGTCCATATTGTCCCATGATATCTTCATATCCAGCGTTGCCCATTCAGACTTTGGTGTTTAAGTCTACCATCAGGATGGTCAAGTTCTTTCCCGATCATTTTACTACGACCGATTGCAGCCTCTCATAAAACTGAACTTTATCGTCTTCATTGCTATTATTAGTTGGTGCATAACATTGGATAATATTGCGATCCCGTCCTTCTATGTTTTGAAGGGTGCTTTGGTGATTCTGGATCCATGAAATTCCCATCCTATGAGTGTTTTACATGGTTCATTGAAAAGCATCGGGGCAACTCCATGATTGTGCGGAGCATTTCCATCCTCGTGATCAGAGTACAACAGCATCTCTCCCGAATCTATCCTTTTCTGTTCAGCTTTGGGCCGATGAGTTTCAATGATTCTGAGTACTGTCAAGTTGTATCTCCTAATTTCCGTTGCTATTTGAGTAATCCTTTCGGTCTGTCACATTGTCCAGACATTGAGTTTACCTATATTAATTGTTACTCTTGTTGTTAAGTCAATTTAAAAATAAGAGTCCAGATAAGTAATCACCTTCTTCTGCCAATGTATCCATATTAGTTGTTGGTTTGGTTGTTACAGAAAGCATGGGCCTCGTGACTTCCGAAGAATCTCAACTTTCTTCATGAGGCATCATAATTCTTTTTTAAACTCGGAGGACAGAGTTTAAATGGTTTATATTATTTGTTTTGGTTAGTGGTTTTTGTAGCAAAATTGTTTTCTATGGCATAGAGTTACTAACCGTATGCCTAACCCTCCTTTATCTTGGCTTGGGATCGGCAGCAATCGTAAAAGAGCTTTAGACGAGATTTTACTGTTTAGGTTGGTCAAAGGTTATTATTTATTTGCCTTTAAGATTATTGGTTTCAGAAGCTGAACGACTGGATCTATGAAAACGTCTGCACCTTTCAGTTATTTTCAAGTGCAGAAACAATCAATATCTTTGTACGTTAAACGATTTCCGATTGCTGCGTTGTGAATATATAGTCTCTATCTTAAATCAATATCCGTTAAACAGTCAATAATAATCAGCGATAATCTTTTACATATTATTTTAAAAATTATTATCAGTGATATCAGTTGGGTTTTAATTATGAATGTGTTGTGTTGTGTGAAAACACACTTCCTGAATGATAAAGCTACTCAAATACACTCTTATTGTCTTCTTTATCCTATTCAGACTTGTGTTAATTTAATCGGTTGATTATTTATTCTGAAGAAGATTCTTACATGAAGTCACGAAACGTTAGAAATACAATTTTTTTACTCCTTGGGATGTAACAAAAAATATATTTATTACTAACTCTTATTGTTCATTTCAACTCGTACTCGAAAATTGTTGATACAAACTTATAAAGTGGCTCAAATACGTAAGATTATGTATAGAGTTAACAATTATCTTGTTACATTTATTGCTGAAATAACGGAAGGTTTCTGAAGAAACAATCAGTCAGTTTTTTTAGCAAACTAATCCTTTACAATCTCTTCAGTGGTTCTGTGATGAAATTTTCAGAAATATCCCCTTCCAACCCTAAGTCTTATTACTGTAGCACAAAAGTAACAAGAAACAGTAAATCCAAGAATTAAATCTCTAATATTCTAGTTGAAGGTTGGCTCAATAAATTTCCACAAAACACTTGCTCAGCAGCATACGTAATCCAATTACTAATACTTCTCTATCTAAGAAAATATGATATATTGAAAATTTAAAAAAATAGGAGGATGAACACAATATGGATTACCGATTCACTTATCATCCATACGGTGATCATATGTATTCTGCTGTATCAATACATCTACTGCCTATGTGTTCAACTAAAGAATTGCAATAAAAACCAGTTGAATTATAAGAATTTCGACAACTTGACAACGTTACAATTTATATATCCGACAGTATTTCATGAGATAAGAATTAAGTAAATGTTATTAATAATAACTGTTAAATGATTATCAAGAACTCTTAAGCTACGATCGTATAAATATATTGAACAACTTCAAATAATGTTTATGTTCGTGTTAAATATCTTTTATGTACGCATATTGTTTAAGTAAAAAAAAGACAGGTATTTGCTGAACATTTGTTCTTATCTTGTAGTAATTATTTATTCGACATCATAACCATTCATTAGTCACCCGATCAAGATTTAATATTAGTTCATATTAATCCTGTACATATCAATAATAATGTAGTGAATGTGAACACATGCGGAGACAACCAAATGTATTTGAGTACAAAATTACAGAATTTTTTAGTAAAATCTGAAAACTATACAGTAAATAGTTTATTTGCAAAATATTCATCAATTGTCTCAGATTTTGTTGTTCATTCGTTTCTATACTTATCACTCTTTGTTCTTGTTCTCTTCTCTTCGATTTTCTCAACCTTTTGCCACCAAGCATTCCACTTTCGGTTGGGAATAAATGCTACTCATATTTGTCGACATCCGTAACATACACCACAATAATATTTAATTACTTTGTTATACATTTTTTTTCTATTTCCACATTTAATTTTATTGATAGGATGAAACCTGTAATAAATAAATCTCGATTTGTTCTTTGAAAATGTTAATATCCTAGTGTTATGTTACAAATTCATTTATGGAAACTAATTTTAGTCGAAAGGATAAAACTATATAATACAGTATCATATCATATCAATTATATTGATAGTCATTTTTACTATTGAGAACTATGACAATGAATTGAATAACTTTTTAAAATCTATTTTCTGTGCTTAATTTATTTTTTTTTCAAAACAGGAGGTTAAATGCTACGTTGTTTGATATACATCATACATAAATAAAAGGATCCAATGATTTTTCTTTCATTTTCATAATTACATTAGTGTTTGATCAGAAAAAACCCAGGAATAATAACAAATGTATAAAATATCTTTTCTTTTTCTATCATATTTGTCTTTTTTTTCTCGACTAAGTTTTACTATACTTGTTTCTTATGAGTAACATTTTTATTGTGACAATTACTGCTTTTCTTTTAAAAGAAAAGAAAGAAAAAAGAAAACGTTTGTTCAGTGGTTGCACCTCTCTCTCTCTCTCTCTCTATATATATATATATATATATATATATATATATATATATATATCATGAATTGATCAGATCTACTCAAGTGTGTACTTACTTTTTGTAAATGAGTATCTGTCTAACTTTTATGATGATTACCTCTCAAGAGAATGTAATATAAACTGTTATTATTCAATCATTACCCTACAAGAACTTTTATTCATTGTTTTTTTTCTTACTTTTTATGTACGGAAATAATATAGAATCTCTTTTTTGCTAAAATTGTAGCAGTTTTCAATATATATATTTTACATATTTTAGTTTGGCGTTACTATCATCTTCATAATCTCAGTATTCTTAATTAGGTTCTTTTAAGTAGTGAATACTGAGACTTGTTGTTAATATTACTACTTTTTTTAAAACCATTTTTAAACATCTATTTGGCTGTGATTTATTATTATTATTATATACCATGTAGTCCTAATAATCTTCGTCTTTTCATTGCGTTATCCAGATGTATTCAAGGGACTAATTGTTTTGAATATGATTTATTAATCAGATTCTATTACGTGAATCTGTTTTGATTAGGATTGAAATATCATATGATATTTAAATGTTCTAATTGGTCTGTGATAGATTCTGTTGAATGCACCTCTTCATACCTCATTACTTTTGTCGTTTGCTTTTCATTTAAAATTTTTTCAGAAAGTATGGTTTGATTATGTCATCCCTCTATCTATCTATATCGTCTCATTCATTCAGTACTTATATAGTACTACGCCGCATTTTTAACGTTATTATTAATATAATCGAAGGTTTTCTCACTAAATCGCGAAAGGAACTAAGTAATACATGTCCAGTCAGTGTGTCAGTTCTTGTTATCATCTTTATATATATATGGGTTGATTTGTCCTGTCTGCTTTGCTTCTGTACGATGAATGTATTCAATATCATTTGAATATTTCTATCGAATCGGCTAATAAGAGAGTACGAAATGGTGTTAGTCCAACTTGTTAACAATTACTCGAATAAATGGTCGTCTGATATGAGAAGAAGAAGAAGAATGGTTATACTTCTTATAATGTTCAGACAGTTGAAGTTTGTTAGTTTGAACTATACAGATTTGTTGTGAAGTTCAAATTAAAATTAGGATTCAAAGTGGCAACATGGTGGTATGTTACTTTTTTACTTTTAGTGGAAACAATAAAGTGAAAATCAGAGTTACATTCCAAGCTACAGAGTTACCTAATAACAGACGTTTTGTCCTGCAAGTTTTGCTATTTCCAACAAACATAAAAATTGAATTCCGTGTGATTAGTAAACAGCTTAAAATGGTCGGTAATGTTTGTTACGCTATTGGGTGATTAAATAACAGGAGTTGTTGAGAAAATATCAGGCAACAACGTAGATGACATTGTACAGTACAATACAAAACAGAATAACAGTCCTAAAAACTAATTTCGATGTGTAAAAAAACCCTAGTAACAGAATCTTTCAAAATCGTATCAGAGTTTAGTACATCCAATAATAAGGATAAATTAGTATTTTTCTTTCTACAACTTCAGCAATATTTGTTATTATTTTTTTAGAAAGGAGGAATGGGAAAATCGGACATACAACATTTAATTTCCTCATAGTTTTTTAAAATAATAACTGTGTTTTCACAACTAGTAAATAAACTGACATGAAATAGAATAACAGTGTTCCATCCATTATCATAGTGAAATCTATGGATTACAGCATTAAGCACAGAATCAGGTTGACTGATTTAATTCGGATATAAAACAGACAGATGGGTTTTAAAACATTGTTTTTCTGCTAGGTTACATAAGCGCTCAAACAAAAAGCAGAACCAGTGTTATGGAAAATTAAATTGTCAATAACAAATATCTAATATCTTTGAAAGATTATTCCAGTACTGTGTTTTATATACAAATCTTTTAATGTTTTATCGTTAGGCTTCGGAATTCTAGGATAGAGGAAATCATAGAAATCAAACAAGCATAGAGATCCTTCATTAAAGATTTGGCTATTTAGACTGTAGATCTAGTGTTATCATCTATTATAGAGCAAAAAATGTTTTGAAGAAATGTGGTTGGTTATTGTCACTCGTATTTGAGACTCGTCAGCTGAATGTACCTGGATCTCAGTGCTGATGTTAACACGAAGTGAATCCAACTGACCAGTTCAAAATAGGACAGAACACGTGTCCTAGATTCTGTTGCTAACCAAAATCAATATATTTCAAATAACTTGTGACATAAAGGTCATGTAGTGAGAATCCGCAAAAGATGCTCTTATCTCAATTAAAACGGATCGAAATTCAATCTTTAATATCAACAATGGAGACATTTCACATTATTACTAATAATGATATAAGTCAGTTAATGAGTTAACTTTCGGAGTAAATTATAGACTGTATTTAATCAACGTATTCCGTTACGTTTTCAATCAAACTATATTGGCAATAGGGTGTTTACTGGATAATATATAAAATACACATATAGATAATTAATTATATTTCAATACAATATAACTTCTCAGTTAAAGCGAATCCATTCTAATCATTCATTTACTTATTTGATCATAAACAACTAAGACATTCCATCCTCATTTTGCAAAAATACCTTGAATATTATTTCTAATGTTATACAATCATTAAGGATTTATAACAGTAGAATTAGAAGAGGAAGTGATCGGAAGTAATTGTTTACTCAAATATTCTTTTGTGATATTATATATATATATATATATATATATATATATATACATACAAGAAAATAAATAGCATAATCAGAAATTGAGATCGATATTGTACTCAAAAAAGTTTATTTGAATATTACTATAAATTATGGTCCGATTAAGACAAAAAAGTACTTTGTATTGAATGATCAGACTTTATTAGTTAGCATTTAGTTGTATTTGGAACATATAAATTTACTAATAATAACTACTTACAACAGAGTTTTGCAAAATCATACAGCTGAGAAATGAATACGAGTATGATTGTAAGAATAAAAGATTGAGCAAAAATTTACTAATAAATGAGATGATCATTGGTTACTTATTTTGTGTTATACATAAGTCGTTTCAAATTCTGCATATGATGATTTTCTCATATAAAAATGGTTATCGTAATCTAAAGTAAGTTCATGGATTGATATCACTTCCTGGTCTAACAGGCCATTAGCTTTCTTCCAACCTACTTTCTCATTAACAAACATAGCAACAGTGCAGTTCAAAATAAGCTTAAAAATAGTTTTGCCCAATCAGAACTGAATAGATGCTTATCCGGAACATCTAGAACAGTGAGGGAATGTGTATTACGTTTTGACTGGATAGCTACTTATTTTTTTACTATATTTGGAATATCTCCAGAAGTTTTTAAAGAATTAAAACTATTGGAAAACCTGTAAACAAACTGGATTCTCCAAATATAGATTAAACATGAAACAAAGCATCTACTCATATTTCACTCCGTTTTTCTGTTGTTCGAGTCCAAGGGGAGTAGTATTGAAATTTAGGAATCAGTCGGGAAGTCCGAAACAAACGTTCAAGTGGAAGACTTATCAATTAGTCAAATGATTTGTAATTTATACATGTTTTCCTATGTGTTTCCTAGTCTTCTACTCATCTACAGATCTCGGTTTTTAACAATTCTTCCTTAATATCCATAAAACGTAAACTACATTTAAGTGGAATTTCGGTTTGAAAAAATAATTGCTTTAAAAATTCAACTTCTTGCTACTTCAAATTGCTAAATCACTTATTTATATATCTGAACGTAACAGGAGGATCGAGAATGATAATAATTTACCTGCAAGTGTTGAACATGATCTTCCATCCCTATGAATAGCAATAAACTAAACCCATCTTCAGTAGTCGTTACCTCAGCCATACTTCAACAAGGAGTAATTCATGTCCACTTCTGATATAAACCCTAAACAGCTGAGCTGACTATCCAGGGCACACAGCAAAAGCTAACATGATGGTCTATTTTGTCACCAAGGAGCTAGATATTTTCATCCAGTTGTTACTTGTTAAATGTAAGGCCTATATAAGATCTTTGAAATTCAGAAAGGTATTACAATTTTCACGAAGGTATATGAGAATTTCTTGGAAAAAATAGGAGAAACTGCAGCTTGAAGAGTTTTAGGGTTGATGAACAAAACATACGAATACAGTCTTTGTGTGCTACGAATACCTTCGTCTAGTTATAGGAAAATATGGGGCGGTCATGTTATATACGTTCTTTAGAATACTGTACTAGCTGACAGATGGAGCTGCATGAATGAGCAGCTTTAAGGAATAACTAGGTGCTTGCACACATAGCGTCGCACATTTTTTTCCACTGAGATGTACTGATGATACAAGCCACTACTGTATTCATCATCGTCCTTATTGATCCCTTTTCTTTTCCTCATTTTCTTTCGTCCACTTCACTGTATTTAGACTTCCTGAACATAGAAATAAGAACAAAGTTTCACGTCTTTGACTAAGCGAAAGACTATTTAACAAAACAACAACAGTCGATTCTTGAGCATTAATCATTTAGTAACGAATTCAGTCATGAAACTTCAAAATATTTGAAATACCAAATATCTACAGAATCCATGATAAATATTACGGCCAATTAGGTTGAACGGTATTACTGAACGTCACCGAAGACCCGGGAACGTTTATTATTACTATTATTTATTTGCAGTGTCTGAGTACTCTACGTCGGAGAAATTCATCAGCTCATCGTGTTCGGCCATATCATTCCCAGAAAGAATGCTAGTATTTAGTACAAATAACGTGTAAGTAATTTGGAAGTGTGGCAGGATGATTGATATGATAGAAACGGTTTTATTAATTACGGTTATCATCAAACAATAAATTTAACAACTTAAATGTATTTAATGCATACCATTTCATTGTATTAACTGTTCACTAAATTTTCACAACTTCATATTACTGATTTCATCAACTTGTACATTTGTCTAGGAAAAGTTTACTAGAAATTTATTAACTTCTGTGACAATCATTTGAATTCTATAGATACAGACATTCAATTTGAGAAACATACAATAAATGATATTAAAAGTTTGTTGCTTCCAAACTATATTACTTCTTTGCTTGATATTTCTTGTGTTACTCTATGCTATGTACCAATAATCAGTAGTTTGATTTATATTGGTCTATTTCTATATCTTGAGTATTTATATTTACATCTAGTCACACAGGACAGCTTCACAAACTCTTATTATAATGTTGTCATTCATTTTCGTACTTGTGGTAGTGTCTTTTCACAGCTTAATCCATTAATTCATTACTATGCGGTACTTCTTGGAGCTTGATTAATCATTAATAGTTCCAAATATAGCATCTAATTTTTTTCCTGTGATTGATAAAATTTTACCATTACATAATCGTAGTTTATTTTCTGCTTTGCAGCTTGTGATATATCCATCTCGTATATTTATCTTTCTGTTTACTGTTGTAGGCTGACATGATTCTTCGATCTTTAGGTTAGAGGCTGTATACGTTGTCTTCAAGAACCATCATCCGATCTAGAACTAGTGAACTTCAAAGCATATTGAGTTGACTGTTCATGTCAAAATAAGGGCAAGAAAGTTAAACACAGTAGTGTGACCAAAACAAACACAAAGAAGGTAATGACAAACTCAAATATCTAAAAGTTGGATGTTTGTAAATGACAATTCTCAATGACAATACGAATAGTATATCCACTATTCAAGAGAGAATTAACTAATTGAATCTCTGATTATGCTAGGGAACTATTGAATAACCCCATCTAACTCATAAAACATTCAATTCAATGAAAAAGAATTTAGTGAGGCCAGTTATATAAATTAGGAATCATGTAAGAGCTCATTTTTAAATGTCGTTCTATCGTATCTAAGCGCAGCTGTTTGTAATTATTTGTAAGCCATAATACAAACGAATACTGAAATATGTTGTAATAAATATATTTCATATAGTAGATAGGACTATAGAGAAAATCTATGTTGATTTCAGATTAAACCTCGTTATTCACAAATATTCCATTCCAGGAAAAATCTAAACAAATAACTGGTTAATTCTGACGAGAGGATAGTAACATTGAGATTCTAGTATTTATCTTTAGAAATCATTATTGATGAACTTCATAAATGTGAATTTCATGCTTAACAGTAAGACCTACAGATAATTGGATAAGATCTTTTTCAGATCATGACTGAGTTTTATATTCATCAATATTTTTCTAGCTAAGTCATTTAATCAACAAAACCTGCATTTCATTAATAATTGTTACTCGTTGAAGAAAAAAAATGTTAGAACATATCTATTCAAATTATAAGAACGTCCATCTTATCTGATCTACAATCCAATTCAAGTAAATCTTTTCAACGTTTACATGGGTTACAAACTGTGTTTTCTTTGCATAATCTCTAATTCTTATTTTTTTACTTTTTAACAAACTGTATTGAACTGATATCTTTCTACACTTCCTCATTATCAATTCGAGTTTATAACTAAATAGATCATATTTTTTTTATTCACCTAAAGTATCAGGAATGTCAAACAATAGAACATTATTGATATAAAAAACCTTAAACTAATTTTTCAGCGTTTTGTTTTTAACTTTAAAAGCTGATTTATTGGGCTTGACACACAAATGTTAAAACACTTTTCTTTGGAGTTAAGCGTTTCGAGGAAACAAACAGCACTTTAATGTGCTCGCTGTCACAAAAACGTAATGTCAAAACATTTCAGCAGTCAACTGGAAAATATCCATGAATAATCTAAGTGATCTTATATTATAGCTATTCATGTTATTAGAGTACATACAACAAATAAAATAATTAATGAGACAACAAGAGTAAATTGGAACAATAATTCTTCATACATGTTTTTTTTGTCCCGGTATATACCCAATAACATGTACAAGATAAGAAATAAAATCATCAATACACAAACCGGGATTAGTTTCCTTAAATGTACTAAAGGTGGCCAAAAAGCCGTTCGGTTACCAGACTTGCGGATCAATATGTTCTAATAAATCGTTACTGTGTTGCAGATTGATTTGTTGACGCTGTTGAGGAGTGATTATCATTGTTTTCTGAAGGTCCTATGAAACCTGGGTTCTCAATTTCTAGTTTCTCAGCCTGCATCCAAAACAGTTGTACAGTTAGTATTTATCATAGAATATATATATATATATATATTTATATATTTATATATATAAACAGAATTGGCAAAATAAATATGTTTTTAGCTATGCTTTTTGGCATATAAGTCATTAACTGACTCCAGTTCTACGTGGTCAAGATGAATGAATTTCAAACAAAGTTTGAACATTTGTTTGGTATTAAAAAATCCATCTCTGTCATTGAGACTAATATGTTTATCAGCCAAAAAAAACTTAACATGCTGTACGTATTCGACTATTCGAGAAGCGTAATGAGATATGAATATTATAAATTCTTTGTTAGATGAGAAAGCACGTTTTAGTGAGATGTGTTTCCCCACTTTCTAAATCACATTGAAAAATTTACACCAAGTCTATAGATATGAAAGATGAAGCATCTTTTAAATACCTTCAAAAATTATTCCTTATTACAATTAATTTTGTTCGGCCTTTACATTACCAACTATGTATCAAATCAAGAGTAGAAATATAGTGCTATATCGGTTGTCATTAAAAAGATTTATGACATGATTCCCCATAGGTCTCAAGATCGCGTAAATTATTACGTCATATCCCACTTGGTTTACTGGTTGTGTATAAAGGCACGTACATAGAGAGGAGTAATTAAGTTCGTAATAACGGGATGCAGTTGCTGACCCGATGTCCAACTCTCTTCTTTACACTGGCTTGGGACCGGCAGTAACCCTAGCAGAGCTATAGGTGGAGTTCATTCCATACATTACTGACAGTTTTATGTTTAATAATTATATAAAAACGAATGTGTTGGGAATTGCACTATTTTCTTAAAATGCGACAAAAACTTACCGAATGATCGATATTTTATAATCATCATTTTGGATCTTCAAACCGCGTATATACAACTGAATCAAGCCGTACAAACTTACAGCCTGAATGTCTAATTCTCAAGGACGGTGGAAAGTCTATAAATGCACACGCGTTTTCATCTCCGTTATAGTCAGTAAAAGCGGGAATTATACCGTTTTGTTTCTTATGTCATCTCAGTTACTCTATCGAAGTGTATTTGCGTCAAGTTCACAATTGTGTTGATATTTTGATTTATTCAATGACGTAATAAATTTAAAGATAGTTTGGATTATGTTATTGTACTTCGATAAATTGTACATTCGTGTGACATGTGAATATTTTTTAATGTGAATAAGGGCATCAAACTACTTACAAAACACCTTGTGATCAGATTTATATGATAAGAGAAAACGAAGCAGCTGTTAAATATTCTTTTGCTAAAGGTCAAGAGGTAGTTAGCAAAAAGCCATAAACGTAAATAACCTGATCAAAATCGTGCCATTCAATATATCAGTGTACTGACTTACTTAGTCCACATATTCAAAATTTAAAAAAAAAATAAGTTTTTCGAACATTGGCTATGAATAATGAAAATTATGAAACTTAGGTCTGTCTTCCGCTTGTTATCTATTAGTAAGGAAAGTGTACTAGTTTTTCAGATTAGCTGGGATGGTTTACAGGCAATTTATTTATTACTCTCTACTAAATATCTGGTTAATACATTTGTTTCGGTAAGTCATTACTACAAAGAATAATATTCTGGGATGAGAATAAATTTAGTTAGATTAATGCCAAAACTTGTGTTTACTTACAGGTTTTAAATCAGAGTATAGAACTTTGGGTGGACTATTGCCTCTTTCAGGAACAACCGAAAACCTACAAAATAAATAAATTGATTTACACTTAAACTACTTCCATATAGAACTTTAATGAGTGATCTTGTACCTTTTGTTAGTCGTTACTGTTAATGCTTGTATAACATATCACATAATATATCACTAATATATCACATAGTTCTGATAATCTTCGTCTTCTAATTACATTGTCGAAATTTATCAAAGGGACTAATTGTTTTAAAGTTAATGATTGTATTCACTTGACAAGTATCCAGTACCCGAACTTATCATTTTAATGAAATACCTGTGAAGTAATGTTAACACTATGAAGTACTTGTATCCCAGTGGTAATAATGATAACTGATAACATAACAACTTGTCGCTTTTATCGTAAATTACTGTTTACTAGCCCACTTATAGTTATTCGTTCCTTTTGTGGGACACTTCTTTAAACCTCGCAACCACTAATTCAGATTTGTTTCTACGTGTAGTTATTGGTTAAGTCTTGATAGTGTATTGCAAACACATAAAATGTTTTAAAAGTAAAAACTAGTGATTTAGTCATAAGCATGAAACACGTTTTTACCGGAATAACCCTTTCTTTCTGTTCATCAAATGTTTTAGAACAACATTTCAGTATTACAAATGGTATTACTTAATATTTAAGCATATAATTGTCAACTGTGTGCGTAAATTAATATTTGCCAGTGAAATCAGAAACAAGAACCTATATTAGACTTCATTAGATATATTCCAAGAGGTTTTAGGTCGAACGGAATGAAGAATTTCGTGAGATTTCAGTGAAAAAGGATATCTAGTAGACGTCTTGAATTTTTCCAAAATGAATACAAAAACACCAAGATTTGGCTCTTTTTATAACATTTTCTGAAGCTATAGATGTATTTATATATTGGAAAAGAAACAGGTGTACTCTCTTTCTTTCTCCTTCTCTCTCTCTTATTTTGAGTTTTTGTTTATTTCATTAATTTATTTCTGACTGAATGAACTTCATTCAAGTTATGGTTTATCAGCAGTAACCTGTATTCAAGTATTTTACTATGTAGTCAATTATACTTAGTTCTATCATTTTTTGTTGTTATCCTATTCCCTGTTCTTAAATCTTATTTTGTTCATACAACTTATTTAACAACATTTTCGCTCTAACATAATGATACATATTCATATCTAACCAAATGAATTTGTATGTTAATTTTTATTTGTAATTTTGATTTTAAAATGTTACAGGTTGTAAATAGGTGATGAGATCCAATTGAAAGAAAATGAATTCCATTGAAATATTTACTTTTATTTTCTTAAGGTTAATAAGCTGAACCATGTGAATGAAACATAACTTGAATTTAAATTGATATTATGAATGGATCAATGTTGGACCAGTATTGAAAACCTGAGAGCACTGGATGGTTGTTTCGTTTTAGTATAAGACTCGTCAGTAAAGAGCATCCACAATCTGGCACGCGGGATTCATCCATTCATGATATCAATTTAAACTCAACAATCTTCATAACCCTAAAGTGATAATTTGAACTGTCATGGGCTTTATCATTAATAAATTTACTTATATAGGGTATTTTATGTAATATTATACTTGTTGAAAACTTCCAATCACATTAAAATACAGATATATATATATATGTCTGTAACTTACTTATGTTCAGCTAGCATTTGTTGCTTCTGATGGCTGAAATGATATCTTTGGGCAGATGTTGCTAGAACACGGTCACCAGGTAAACAGTTATTTCCGTTAACAATTGCTTCTTTGAATATAGCCGGTTCTGTATCATATTTTATTGACCTTTCATGGTTAAATAAATCCGTAGTTATATGAAACAGTTATTTCATTAAAAAAGTGCCCAGTAAAAGTATGTCAAGATCTACTTTAGGCCAAAAATCTGAGTAAAGTCTAATATCTGTGACACATGAAGAATCAATAACATACTTCAAGTTGTGAACTGAAAAATCATGAACTCAGTGATTTAACTGGTTGTCACAAATCCGCTATTTCTTGACTTATATTTTAAATTGTATTTTAGTCATTTCAAGCTTCCGTCTAATCGCTGTGATTTACTACCGAGAGGTTTTCAGAGGCACTCGAAAGATGAACAGGAAGTCCATAGTATCTATCCAGGAGTTCGCTTTCAGTGGTTATTTGAATATTCTTACTTCTGAAGAACTACTTGTACAAATCTACCCTACATCACCGTGACTGCAAGGAATTTCTGAATATCTTGATGTATTCGGATGTGAAGTCGTTCACTTTGCATTGAAAAATACGCGGGTTAAGTGAGTGAGTGTAAAAAGCTTCACGTCGGTAGAATGAAATACTACTTATTTTATTTCAACGGATACTAAATTGAGTCACGGACCCCATGCTATACTGAATTAAACAAACAAATTAGTTTTTATTTTGAAATACTTAGTACCTAGTCGTTGCATAATAATGCAAAATGAAGGGTTAACTTTGAAATCAATCATGGACGTATAACTACTTTTCTCGATTTCTGCTTACATTAATGAAAAACTACGCACATATTTATTCCCAAGTCAATTAACTTTCGTGAAAAAATGGAATCCATATTTTATTTGCCAATGAAACACTCACTAGAAATACTCAAGGTATAGTCTAGTAATCCCCATATAACTCTATTTGGGGTCATCTAGGGTTAATGCCGGTCCCAACACCGGGCAGCGGAAGAGGGTTTGAGATAAAATTAACACCACCACCTCGTAAACTAAATCTCGCTAACAAAGAAATAGCCACAAAGAAGCATTTGAACTCTGCTCTGTGAGTTAAAGAATCTTCACGTACAAGATTTACGACATCCCTCATGAAGAAAGCCTATATTATTCCCAAACTAGGAGGCCAATATAACTATAGAGACATCACATTAGTATCAGTATAAGGAAGAGTTATAAAACGAGTGTTGTTGAACCGGATGAAAGATTCCGTGGGCATCTAGCTTCGAAATCAACAAGCTGGATTCCGTAAGAATCTGTAGTTCACAGACCAAATCGCGGCACTACGGATCATCGTTGAACAATCAGTTGAATGGAACTCGTCACTATACATAGACTTCATTGACTATGAGAAAGCGCTTGACAGTGTGGATAGTTACCTTCATAGACATAATGGAGTACCTGAAATCTCAGCGTGATATGGAATTCTTAAGATGGACTATACTGAAAAGTTGTGCTATGAATACAGATGACAGGTGCATTCCAAGTGACGATCAGTGTCAGACAAGACTTTCACCCTTTCTCTTTCTTCCGGTGGTCGACTGGATTATGAATACCTCGACATCGGCAGGGAAGCACGGAATAAAAAGGACAGTTTCCATCCAACTAGATGATTAAGACTTCGTTGATGACTTAGACATTCTACTTCATAAACAGCAACAAATGTAGATAAAGATAGTCAGTTTAGCAGCAGCCTCTGAATCAGTAGGCCTCAACATACACAACGGTCAGACCAAATACAACTCAAAAAAACACAGAGAGCACCAATCCAATCACACTTGATGGAGAGGCTCTGCAAGAGGTGGAAACGTTCACGCACTTGGGAGGCATCATCGATGAACAAAGAGGATGTGATGCAGATGTGAATGCAAAGTTTGCAATGCAAGGACAGCATTCCAACAGTTAAAAAATCTATGGAACTAAGAGAAACTGTCGGCAAGTCAACATTAAAGTCAGAATCATCAATACGATCGTCAAGACAGTTCTAATGTACGGAGCTGAAACTTCGAGAACTACCACAACCATCATCAAACAAGTACACATATTTATAAACAATTGTTTATATAAGATACTCAATGACCGTTGGTCGGATGCCATCAGCAACAGCCTATTGTGGGAGAGAACAAAGCAGCTTCCGGATGAGGAGGACGTTAGGAAAAGATTCTGGAGGTGGATAGGACATACATTACGGAAATCACCAAACTGCACCACGAGACAAGCCCTAACTTTGAATCTTGAGGGCAAAAGTAATAATAGACACCTGGACGATAAATAGCACTTGACAACCACTGTAACATTTTCTTATCGGCTCACTTTTTCTGTTCTCGTTTTGGTATTTTATCTCGAAACTTCCCGAAAAATTGTTAACTCAGAAATTAGTAATTAGTTATGAGTTGTGTTCTTACACAATAAGACATTTTCTAAACGTTCATGCTTTATTCTGTTTTTCATGAGTTGTTCAGATAATGAACTGCTTACATGCTTAGTACTGATCTATAAAATACATAATAGACGATCAAATACTAGAGGAATTACTAAACATTTAGTTTTAATAACAGGATGCAACCAAGTGGTCAAGTACTGCATTATGTAGTGGGATTGCTTGATGTTTAAAAGTAATACATTTAAATCATTTAAGATTTACAAAAGTGGTACTTACCTAAGGTTACATACTAATACAAGCAGACAGCATACAATAATGATAAGAACGGCAACTGATATACCAAGTCCTGTATTTTTCAGTAAGATACAAAAATTGAGAAGTGCAATTAAAACATACTGTAAGAAGTATATATATATAATAATAATAATAATTATTATTATTATTACGGTAATTTTCTACATGAACTTCAGTGAAAAAGGGATGGCATTTAATCTCTAACTAAAGGCTTATTATAAAGTTGTACAAGTATTCATTTTTGTCCCATCTTCATGTTATTGATATCAAGAACTATAGTTGACCAACCAAAAAAGAGACTAATCAATTACAGTTCTTAACATCGAGAAAGGGAAGATTCCAATCTTCACAGACACAATAAAATTAATCACTGCCTACTTGGAGTTTGTGCAGGTGATATCATTCAGAATAATGATGAAAGCTCCACGACCAAATCATCCTGCTCAGAGAACAAAAACGTCACCAAAAACTATCGTACAAGCTAGTGGTATTTGGATTCAGTAGATAAGTGAATAACTTATTAGATTTATGAATAGTAATACACTGGGTTTGAATTTCAATGTGGACATCAATACGGGGGTGTGGGTGCATCTACCTGAGGAGTGTCTAATAGATTGAAATAAACGTTGTGAATCCTCCTATTAGTCACTATCAAAGTTTACATAAAAAATATGAATTTTTATACCAAATTTGTGACATTTGTTCGAATTGGTATCAGTAAATATCTAAAATTCGAATATATTTAAGTTTAACCATAAATTTGAAAATATCATGACTTGAAGTTGTTGTTCATGGTTAAATTCTAAAGTATAATAAACTGATAGGGTTTAATTGCTTCAGTCACTGACGTTTTCAGAAATCATTGTTCAAATTGTGTCTACCTAATGGAACTGTGAATGGAATTTAATGGCTTTCAGGTTCAGAAATAAAGATTTTTAAAAACCTAAATACCAAATTCATATGATTTTAGTTAATGATATTAGCAATTAAGAACTCTAAATTAAATTCAAACAATTATATAACGTTTCAATGTGCTTATTGAATTATATATAACTAAAATGATAATCCAGCTTAATCGTTAATCGTTATTATAAATCAACCATTCTTATTAAAGTTTCAAATCAAACAGTGAATTAAATAGCTTTATAAAACTTTAAATCGATTATTGGGTACTATACATATAATCGGAACAAATGACTACACATTTTTTATCGAATCCATAAAGCAACATTGAAACATTAAAGGGTCCCCATGTTTATACAAAAAAAAAGAAGTATTTCATGTAGTTATTTCTGTACTATAAGAATTGAATATTCGAATGAATGAAAGTAGTGAAACCATGAATACATCAAGTCATTTATATGTTCTGCAAATTTACATGTACCTAACATTTTGAATGATATTCTCAAGTGTGAATACCTATAGTTGAAAGATCCTATGTATATGACAATAATCATACCCTGCATAAACAGATTCATTATCATTGTGATCTATCTTAAATTCAAAATTTGTGTGATATTAAACTGTTTGACGCGTATTTGTGTTGCAATTGTCCATGAAGCTAAGACCTATTAACCACCAGCTTTTGACTTTCAAAAAATGTAATAAAACACTGTATTTGTTTGATTTCCTACTAAGCTGTATTATTATGAATTTTAAATAATTTTAAGTATCCATTATGCTACTTGTAGAATAATAATATAATTCATTAAATATATATAACGGGTTTTACTACCCTCATGCATGAATTATGAATGCTACTTTTTCAAATTGGTCGTACACTGTGAGGCATAGTACTTAGACCCTATAGTTAAAAGTTTTAACTATATTAACCATCAACCTACAGCAGTAACATCTAGTTTTACATAATACTAAAGTGTGTTATCCTGTAATTTGCACTAAATTTTAAATTGGGTAGTGATTGGTTACTAATCATAATTTCAGTTTTAATATATATTGATAGCAGTTTACTGACTACATAGAAAATTCTTAAAAATAGTCACTTTTCAACTACCTTCCATCATGTCAATCATTCAGTGATTTCGAACACATTAGTATTAGATTAGTCTTTATATCAAAGTTGTGAATGTAGTAACGTAGATTATTTCTACACATCTTGTTTTGTCTCAAGAAATACATTATTCAGTTAATCACACGGATGATTCACTTAGTAATAGTCACTAACTAACAGATAATCAATGGATATTATCCAACAGTTACAAAGCAAATAATTTAATCATCAGATAACAGATATTTAATGATTTACTTCAGTGATATTGTAATCTGATGAAAATTTAGTTAGTAGAGAACATTTTATCTGAGCGATTTTTCATTGTTGTATCTTTTCCATCATACGCCAGTCAATTCGTTTCTCACAACTTTTCCAACTTACAGTATTAGATCTCAGTTATTTGGTTGTAGATTTTTGATAAATTATCTTCCTCATTTAAAATGAAGTTTTTAGATCTCTTCGCTCAGATGTTATTGGTATGATAAACATTTTTACTTGATTAAACTTCTGAAATTATTCTGTTTTCATCAATTACATTTCATTCTAATAATTGTGTTGATATGTACAAGTGCTATAATATGTGTTATACTGAAATTTTAACTGTATAGTAGTAATGAGCAGTTCTTTTTTAATAGTTGTCTGGTTGAACGGCTGTCCAATAAGGGCGGAGATGAATCAGTGCAAACCTTACGTAAGTGGGCTTCGAAACCGATGGTCCTAACTCGAATCCAGTGTGCGGGAACTTGGATGTGCATTGCTAAGGAGTCCCATACTGGGACGAAACAGCCGTCCAATGCATCCAGGTTTTCAATGGTGCTCTAGTATCGATCGAGTCGTAATCTTAAACAAAAATTAAAACTTATTGGAAAACTTTTTGTGTAACAAATGGATAATTAGATATACAGTTAAGACTACTACTCATAAGAGAATCCGAGCGCTGAATTTTAGGTTGATGTTTTAAAAAAACGTTTGAGATGCACTAGTGTTTTGTAACAATACGTTTCTATGGAACATAATTTAGCACATTAAAAAGTTTTTTTAACACCTAATTAACTCAGTGCTCTGAACTCTACATAATTAACATGTTAAGAAAATTCCATATTTTAAATTAAAACTACATGAATTCAAACCTTAATATATGGTGTGATATTTAGTAAAACATAAACACACTGAATTTTTTTCTTTTGATTAGAGCGGATGAGCAAAAAATAGATGTTCTGTTGAGAAAATGTGAATAAACTTATCAGTTATAAACGATATCATTATATCAGAAGGGGATTTGTGGATATTATAGTAATCTCATGAGTCAATTGAAGCTAGACAACCATAGAAAAGGTAGAAGCACCGGACGACCGCTTTGTCCTATTTTGGAACTCCCCAGCGGTGCGCATTTACGATCCCGCCTCGCGAGATTCGAACTCAGGACCTAGCAGTCTCGCGCGCGAGCGCTGAACCACTAGACCACTTAGGCTGCATCCAGTAGTGTTAATGTCAACCAATCCACGAAATTGAGCGAAACATCCACCATTGTCTTCAGTGAGTTACTATCTCACAACTGACCCGGTTGGACTCCACTGGTCACTGCTTCCCACTAGAACTCCAGGAAATACCTCATGAAGCCAGTCACTAATGAGCATATGTTGATTAGTAACAGAAGAGGTTTTGTGGATATTATAGTAATTTCAATAGTTAAGATCATGAGTAGGTCCTGGGTTCGAATCTCACGAGGTGGAATCGTGGATGCGCACTGATGAGGAGTCCCACACTAGGATGGAACGGCTTTCTAGTGCTTCCAGGTTTTCCATAGTGGTCTGGCTTCAATTGGCTCATGATCTCAACTATCGAAATTACTATAATATCCACAAAACCCCTTCTGATACTAATATCATTATATTTATTCGTTTCAGTTAACTGGAATTTCCTATCTAAATTATTTATTTAGGTTAGATGGTTGATTATCAGTTTGTTTATTTCCTAAATAAACAGGACGAAAACCCTAGAAGGACATTTAGTATCTTCTGATATTCATCAATAAAAGACATCGCAACACCATAGATCTAAGCATAAATCCTTTAGTGGTGTGGTAAGAAAGTTTTATTTAACCAAGTGATTCATCATCATAGAAGGTTAATGAATAATATTAACTTTAAACCAGAGAGTGTAAAACAATAATAGTTTATGCATAAATAATAAAATATTAAGTAAGTACGTAAGGTATCATGATAGTTATCTCAATTTCGGTACTTGCTTTATTGTAGTTTTATTACATGAATTGTTTTCGGGTATCTTGCAATGAGATAGGTTATAATTTATAATACTATTTTATGATATTAAATATCTAGCTTGGGACCTATCGGTTATGCAAATAACTGATTATCCGATAGAAAACTATAACATATTACTCTCAGTTAACTAATTGACTTAGTGATGTAGTATCTAGACAAAAAAGATTATTTAAAATTTAAAAGTTATTCGTAAATGTACATATTTTGAAATTGAAACACCATACCAGTTGAAATCCATATGATTAAATGATCACTTGACTTTGTATCAGTAACAGAACCATTGATAATTTCGCAAAAAATCCATTTGGAACCTGAAAATTGAAATGAATCAACATGTAAGTTAATATGGTAAGTCAGAAAGCGATCCATTATATATATAGAAAATAAAAAATTTTCTGACACAACAAGATGAAATTACGTGGGCTCTCACATACTGTATACATACGTCTTAAATAAAGAAATCGGTACATCGACTTACACTTTTATAACAGTCGCTGTCTTTCTGTTTCAAAATTAACGGGTAACTACTAAAAATCTAGGATAATGTAGTATACTCAAGCTGAGAAGCAAAACACCTAGCAGATTTATTTATATTGTGATGATACATTCTTTCTGATTTCGTCTGATGAACGTTATCTCAAGGTAAACAACTACCATCTTACTTATTACTTACATTTTTTTTCAATTATAATTAGTTGATTGAAGATGAGCTCTCATTCTCTCATCTTAATTGACACTATAATGCTAGCGATGTATCAATATATGATACCAAGTAATTTGGATTGTTGTGCATAATAATTTATTGTTCTTATTCAAACTAGTGACAGTTTTAATAAATAAGTACTTTCGTCTAAATTTGATCGAATAATTTCACGATATTTAGGCGCCGAGTTAATATGAGACATTAAAGTAGAAGAATGTATTTGTAAAATCGCAGCGAAAGAATTCGAAGTTAATTCAACGTTTCGTCTGACAATCTGGTCCAAGCTTTTTCAAGGAAAATAGCAACAGTTTTTATTCATTTTTAAAAGTTAGACATTAAATAACTCCATAATCCTCCTACAGTCACGCTTTTAAAAATGGGACCGACATTATTTCATCTAAGATATGTGTTCAAACTTTAAAGTATTCTTTTAAATTATAACTTAAACATATCAGTGTGGCCTACAATTTTTATACTGGTTTAATTTACTTTAGAACTTATTAAAATACTGTACTCCAGTCAACCTGATGAATGATTACATAAAACATATAAGTCAATTAAATTCTTTAAGTTCTTCAGAAAAATCTCATATGCTCATAAATATATAACAAATGAACCTTCAGTGTTATATAGATTTATTAGGAATAAACTCCAGTATTATCACTGGGTATATAACAGCACATACATTTTGTAAATTTAATGTCTAATCAATAAGTCTGTTAACTCCGTCTGGAGTCCCTCCGGGGGCTACTGCCGGTCCCAAGCCCGGATAAAGGAGGAGGGTTGGGCATGGGGTTAGCGTCCCCATCCCGTAGAAAACTAACTCGCTAAAAAAGCCCTAACCAGAAAAAATTATTCAAACCTTTTAAACTCTGCCCTCAGAGTCAGAAGATCTTCATTTAGAAGAGATATGACACCTCATGATGAAAGCTGAGTTTCTTCGGAAGTCACGAGGACGCTGCCCCTTCTGACAACCAGAGAAACCATTTATTTAAGTACATGGAATACTCGTACGATGTGGGAGACCGGGAGAGTCTTCCAAATCGCTGCAGAAATGAGGAGATACAACCTAGAGGTGCTTGGGATCAGTGAAACTCATTAGACGAAAGTTGGACAATAAATCTGTTATTTTTTTCAGGATAGATTTTAGATTTCTATTTTACTACAAAAAAAGAACACTAAATGAGATAAATATACAATAATAAATGTAACCATCAATAAGGATGCAACTTCTGTTCTAGATCTTGTAAAAGTAAAATCACATTCAGTCTATAGTAATTATAGAGTTCATATTCACAGTGTATACTGAATAATAAGATTAAGTTAGTCAGCCAGTCAGTAATTAGAATATACTATTCCATATAAATACTACGGATTGTTATTTCTATAAGTTGGAATACCACATTTTATATTCTTTAATTAGTTTTTATAAAAATTCAAATTATCTTTCATTTTCGCCCTGTTTTGTTAAAGAAACATTTTTTTTTGTTTTCTAATTAGTTTGTCAATATTCATTGTGCGCCACTTTTCAAACTATTTTCAAGGGCGTTATAAAAAAAATATACACAAATCTGTCCATTAAAAGAAAAAAATAAATCTTCGGAGAAATTTTATAAACTTCTATATACAAAATCTAACTTGCTCCTTATTGTATGACTTGAGAATAGAAAAGTCAACAAACCAATCTTTATTTATTGTTCAAGAGAGTCGGGTTTTTTTTTTAAAGAATATTCACTATAATTACTAAAACCTATTCAGATATACAAATATTTCCCTTATATATTTATTAAGATTAATGAAATAGCCTTTTAATTTCGTATATCAACTAGAATAACCATGAACAGAACGAATGAATTCGTTTATGAACAATATGAAGACTAATTTGTTTGTTTGTTTGTTTTACATATATTTCAATTATGAAGTATTATTGATCTATTGACAGGCTATTTACAGATTATCGGCAGGTATTGACAAAAAAACAATCAATGTGTATTGAATTTATAATTTCCATTATGACAAACAATTAATGAAATAAAATATAACACCCTAGATTGGTAATTACTGAAAATAATTGACATTGTGTTATTCTTCATCATTAATCAAGGTATATTGCTCAATATCAGTAAATATTGTTGTCACAATGTTAATGTTTTCAAGTTTCCGGATTAAGCTGTGTACTCGATTTAATTCATTGAAAATGTATGATCACAAGTTCTAGGGATTTTTAGACTATATTTCTAACTTCAAACATTTTTTGTTATAAACAGCGATATCATCCATTGTTATTGGAGGATAACCGATTAACTCTGAAATGGCTAGACTTTCTCAACCACAATTTCTCACTGAAACCTCAGAAATTTACTCCAAAATCAGGAACTAGTGAAAAAACACGATTAGTGTTTGTTTGGAAGATTTGTAGAGAATAATTAATTTGGAGTTCGACTAGTCTGGAGGAAATGGCTTCTTCATTAGAAACCTTAACACGTTTCGTGTTTTTATGTTATTACCCGAACTAATTATTTCGAGTTAATTGATATGTTTTGTTATTTAAATGAGAATATTATATCACCATACAAAGGAGCTTATGGTCACCAGCTAAAGAGCTGTAGAAGTTCCTTTTAATATCACTATAACTGTGAATATCCTTGCTCTCAGTGAACTTTTGTTCTCTAAGCTGGATGGTTTAGCCGTGGAGCTTTCATCGTTATTCTGAATGACATCATCAGCACAAACTTTAGGTAGAAGTGAAGTGTGGAGAAATCCGAACGTTTCACTTCGCCTAAAGTTTGTGCTGATGATTTCGTTCAGAATAACGATGAAAGCTCCACGACTAAACCATCCAGCTCAAAGAACAAAACTACACCAAACTCATCCGCCTGAGCTACAAATCTTCTCCACCATCTTTACTTTCTCCTAAAACGGCAAACCGAATTATTAAAGTAATAATAGCATAATCTAGGATGATGTCACATTGGATTGTGTATTTTGCAAGCTTCATATTATGAACAAATCTGTCACAAGGTTTAGTCATAATAACTCATAAAATGTCGCCTCTCCTTCAGTGCCATTCTGATAGTGCCTGTTAATCATTCATTGAGGAATATGTATCGCTACATTCTATTTTATCTTGAATTGGTAATTATGATTATAAACTCAAGAATGATAACTGAACCTAAGATAAAATGTGGGTTGTTATCGGGATTAAAACAGTAATCTAGATTGCATTCACCACAGTTTTTGACTAGATGGCGTCATTGATGTTGACACTTTTTGGTTACATTATGCGCAAGATATTAGTTCACTCTGATTAATATATTTATGAACATTTCATCAAATTATCCCTTAATCATTCACATCCTTAATTACATTATATTATTTAGAAAATTTAAGGTATGAGGAAATCTAAGTGAACGGTTAGTTTGATCAAAACGGAATATTCCCTAAAACTGATAACTTAGCAAAAATGAATGATAAGTAGAGTGAAACTAAAAATTAATTATCCAGTTTTGTAGTTCTTTTCATAAATCAGTTAATTGATTGATGATCACGTTACTTGTTTGTTTGTTTTTTTTTAAAATCAACTGATGACACAGGTTTCTTTTTGAAAACAGATTAATTTCTTGTCTGAATTATTATGATTACTAATCTAGGATCTAAATGTTTAAAAACAAAAACAAATTTTAAGTAAGTGTAAAATTTTATAATTTCTCGCGTCAGTATTTTGGTTACCATGTTATTTCTGTCCAGTTTCATTGTAAACAAACAAGACCTCACAATAAAATGTTCGACTATTTTTTTTTTACTATCAGGAAAACAAAATAGATGAATAATTCGATAGTAGTAATCTCAAAGAAAATTACACTCTCTCAATTTCATCAATCATTAGTTAGCATGAAAAGTTGTATAAATTAATGGATTCATATAAAAGTAACAATATTTTTGTTATTTCAATACTGGAAAGTATCTCATCGTAATAATGTTTTAAAAGAGGCCATTTAATAACCATTTTAGAACCGTATAAGGTTTGTAGAACAAGTTGATCTTTCATAACTTTAACTTCATTACTACTTCATACTAAGACTTAGAGATTTCTATCTTTAAAGTTATTTGATAATCAGATAAGGTTTACTATGAAATATATTGATGAGATATAGAATTTTATGTTTTGTTTTTATAGTACAAAACACACATCTATTATGTAATGATAAACATTATAAGACAAATTCTTAAAAGAAATGTATCTGGTTATAATGAGAATATATATTTATCACAAATGCTATTTTAATAAAACTCAAGAAATAACCCAGTGGCCTATACTCCATTGAGAGTAACAGGCGTAAGTAACAACAAATGAACTAGATAAATATTATGTTTTCCTAGTGAACTATGGTACACAGAAGTATTTGCATTATAATATGAACTAAGAATCCTAGAAATAATGTAATCGGATCAAGACTTACTAGAGAATCACAAACGAATGTATTGTATTTAGAATTCGAAATCAAGCATTCAACAAGTACAAAAGGTATCATTAGTTCATTCAAACACCATAGGAACCTATTTGATACTTACCAAAAATAATATATACTATGAAGATATGCAGAGAATAATATAATTCCTTTTTAAATATTTTTAATAAAGTCATTTTGAATACCACTTCAATGGTAACAGTAATTTAAATAGAAATATTGATAAGAATTTATTGTCAATTGTAATAATGATCCTTAATTATTTGTAAAGTTTAAACAAATAGAATATGGAATTTCTCAATAGAAGCAACAAAACATTTAGTACATTCGAGTTTATTGATAGTGAAAAGAATATATATATAGTGCAATCTAATCGTCCTAACGGTTATATCTTATTAAATCACTAATAATAAACACACCACCTAGTTGAACAGACACATTCGATTGGTTATTATATTTTAATTTATTGTTTTAAACTAGATTTTCCCCTTATAAATCACTATATAAGCCAATCATGTTTATTAAAGTTTTATGATATGATGTAATCAATTATTGATTAGAAAAACCTTATTGTATTCTGAGTAATATAGGAATAGAACTTTTTAAACGAAAAAAAAAACAATCGATTTTTGTAATTGATTGACATAATATCATTAATCATTTCTGTTAAACATTGAATTCTAATTTATCATCAGAAGGGGTTTGTGGAGTCTTAGAAATTTCACAGATGGAAATCATGAGTCAATTGAAGCTAGACCACCATGGAAAACCTGGTAGCACTGGACGGCCGTTTCGTCCTAGTATGGGACTTCTCAGCAGTCCGCATCCACGATCCCGCACCTTGTGAGATTCAAACCCAGGACCTATCAGTGAGATATCAGCTCACTGAAGAAAATGGTATACGGCGGCGCAACTTCGTGGATTGGTTGAAGTTAAACATTAACACCATTGGATACCGGCTCAGTGATCTAGTTGGTTAAGTGCTTTGCGCGAGACTGATAGGTCCTGGGTTTGAATCTCACGTGGCGAGATCATGGATGCTCACTGATGAAGAATAGTTACAATGAATAACATAAACAATTACTGTTTTCTAATAGGTAAAAATAAAAGACACCTTTATTCATTTTTCATTATTTTATTAAAAAGTATATTCTGTCTAGTTTTAAGTTCACTTCTATGAATAAGGTAATAGATTCAACAATCATAATTTTTTCGGTATTTAGAAGCACTTAACTCAAGAAACTTCATTCGTTCTACTTAAAAAAATGCAACCCCGCCATATCATATGAAAAATCTAACGAAGATGATAGAATGTAAACTTTGGAAATCAATTCTATTAGTCTTTTAACTTTATACATCACTGATTTTATGTATGTTTTACTTAGATGATATATTACTTATTATTCAAACTTACGTAATTATGTTATTTTATGTAATTTGTTCTTTTAATTAGTGATGTATAGAAATTGGTAAACTGTACATAGATGTATTAAGTTAGAATCGGTAAAATAAAAATAAAAACACTTATATATACATATAAATATTTGGTATATAACAAATTCAACCAGGTCTGTTGTGAGATATCAGCTCATTGAAGAAAATGGTATACGGTGGCGCAACTTCGTGGATTAGTTGAAGTTAAACATTAACACCATTGGATGCCGGTTAAGTGGTCTAGTTGGTTAAGTGCTTTACGCGAGACTGATAGGTCCTGAGTTTGAATCTCACAGGGTGTGGGATAATGGGTGCTCACTGCTGAGGAGTCCCATACTAGGAAAACACGGCCGTCAAGTGCTTCCAGGTTTTCCATGGTGGTCTAGCTTCAATTGACTTATGATTTTAACAAGTGAAATTCCTAAAAAAATCTCCAAAAAACCCATTCTGATAATAATAAAGTTTAAGTATTGTACTTTAAATCAAATGACTACTTGTTTTATACTAAAGTGAAATTATTATTTTTATCATCCCAAATATTATTGAAAAGTTGTTTTATATAAACCAAATAACAATCAAACCCACTACACACTGCTGAGGAGTCCCATTAAAAGACGAAACGGCTATCCAGTGCTTCCAGGTTTTCCAAGGTGGTCTACCTTAAATCGACTCATGAATTCAGCTATTAAGTTCCTACTATCTCCACAACCTTTCATGGTGATTAAATAAAAATTGTTAATAATTAATTTCATTAGACATTAAACATTCAACACAGTTGTAATTGTATTTTCCTATATATTTAGTAACTATTAATTTTAGTCACTCATGAACCTATTCTTGTATTTATACATCATTGATCAAAAGTCTTAATTCTAAGTTGGGATAATAATTATATAACTGAATTTGTTATCATACCGTAGTAAACGAGAACACAAGTGGGGATAACAAATGTAATTTAACTCGATATTACAAAATATCTTGGTAAAATCTGAGAACAGTAAAATGAACACTTCATCCCCAAAATATCCATCAATTGTCTCAGACTTTATTGTTTCCTCGTTTCTATATTTATCACTCTCTGTTCTCGTTCTCTTCTCTTTGATTTTCTAAACCTTCTGCCACCAGGCATTCCATTTTCGATTAAGAATACATGCTACTCATATCTGTCGACATCAGTAGCACATACTACAGTACTTCTTATGTTTTGAGAATGTAATTTTAAATACATTTTCAAAGTAATTCAAATTTTAGCACTATTTGTTATAACCCCTTTAATTCTAGACACTATTCTTAGTCATGTTGTAGAGTTGATTGTTTTGAAAGTTCGTATCGCCATGGTTCTTAGGTAATTAACATAACAGAACGCTTTGCACACTATAGTCAATAATAGATGAACATCATTAAAAGCACGGCGGTTTTTTTATTTAAAGCAATTAGCCCCTTTGATAAATTTCGATAGTGTTGTAATTTTTTCTACATCCCATTTTTCATTTTTTTAAATTCCATTTCGTTCTATTAAATGGCTAGTTTTAAATTCGTTATAATTTGTTATTTATTCCTCAAAATTGATATAAAATGTAATTGTCGACAGAGTACCTTTCCTTCAAATTATGGACGTTAGTAACGTACAAAGTACAAGCTCTATCGTTTCTCACGTTGCCACGTAAACACATAATATATTCTTGAATACAATCTATCTGTTAAGTTTTTCTTACATTGTTCCACTCGCTTCACTTCCACTTTTTGTATATTGTTTTATACTACTTATTTACATTCAGTAAGCAGTTTATTCCCAACAATTTTTACACCTATGTTGTAACGCAAGTTGTAGTGTAATATTCTAAAATGTTCACATATATTTATTAAGTTTATTGTACCTATCATTGTATTTATCATTTTAATTACTGAACCTTAATCACTGCAGCATTTATCCACAGTTTCGTGCATTTGTTTCAACGCAACAGTTTCCATATTGTTTCGCTCTTGGTTCGGGTTTCGGTTGTTCATAGACTGTCGTCAAACACAGACACAGCTATCAGCTGTCTTTTGTACTACCTTATGTTATAATTATTCTTTATGTTACTGTTACAGGAAGCCGTTTTTATTTTCATATTTGAAGGACGCGTTTAAACGCCCCAGACACCTCACAAGTTGAGGTTTGTAACTAAAGTTTGTGTATTATTCAATAAAGAAACGCTATTGTAGACAAATCGTTGTTTTTGAACTTCGGTTTCACGTGTATCTAAGTCGGGTGACCTAGACGCTTCGACAGATCTGATATCTGCTACTATAGCGCAAGTGTATCCTAACTCTCACCACATTTTATGTTTCGCACACCTTATTCGTAATGTCATAAAGAAGGTAAGTTATTCATTGATTGACATTAACCCGTTAACCGTCATTGTAGAGGCTGAGATCCGAAATTGTACAGCTATTCTCCAACCTGATTTTTACTCGAAAAGTAAATAAAAATCTTTATGCATGACAGTCTTTTGTAGTTTCCAAAGTTATCGTTCATTTATTGAAACATCAGACGGGATTTTCTAACGATATGTGAGAGAAAATTTGTTAAGAAACAAAAGTGATCAAATGCTTTTAGACTCGCTGCGACACCCCCTGAACAAAGCAATGGGAACTTCGTTGAGACAACTCATCGAATTTTGAAGCTGTACAACCTCAATAGAAAAACACCCGTGCTGAGATCTATGTTCACTGTGCTTCTTCGGACTGGATATGGTAGGAAGCGCACGTTCAGAAATACGCAGTTACAAACACATCATCTTCAGGAAAGACTTACACCAGCTGCATATCAACTATTGAAGCGGCACATGCGCACTGCTGTATAGATCACTATTGTTAAAGCGTTAATTGTGTGATATCACATTGGACGAATATTGATCATATATATGTATACATGTCCATATATATAATAATTGTATTCGTTTTCGAGTGGGCGTATTTCTCTTATTATTGCCTTTGAAAGTTTATATTTTTTGATAAATAAATAATAGAATCGTTGGTATGATTATAGTCTATGTACTCAATTCAAACATAATTGCTTCAATAATTCAAAAAGTATGATTAATTAAAGTACTCTATTATTGGCTCCGGGAAAATAAATAACTTAATATACAAGTTAACTACGTTTTAATGCAAGCATGTTTATAGACACAAAACAGCATTTTTTTCAAAGGTTTACTGACAACGTTGTTTCGAGAACAAAATTAAGTAACCATTGCATAGGGTATATCATTTGATGTGTTTTCTACTTCGTACCAGTAAAACCGTTAAATACAATTATATTAAGTGTGAATTACGATGACAAAATCAAGTTTAGATTGCTTTTCGCAAACCACTTATGATTTCATAAATATGTTCAAAATTTTGAAGGACACTAAGAGATATTCTGTTTGTTCATAACTGACTACTAATAAACAGTTATATATACTCATCCTAGAATGAAACATTCGTTTAACATAACACGGTGGGTACATCTATGTTGTTAAAAACTTGTAAATAAGACAAAATTATCTTCAGATTTTATTCAGGTAGTAGTGCTCAAAATAATGTTGTCGACTAATCGATATTTTCAGAAGGGCTTTGTGGAGATTTTAGAAATTTCACAGATTGAAATCATGAGTCAGTTGAAGCTAGACCACCATGGAAAACCTGGTAGCACTGGACGGCCGTTTCGTCCTAGTATGGGACTCCCCAGCAGTGCGCACCCATGACCCCGCGGGATCCGAACCCAGGACCTACTGGTTTCGCGCGCGAGCACTTAAGCAACTGGACCACTGAGCCGGCATTCAATGGTGTTGATGTTTAACTTCAACCAATCCACGAAGTTGCGCCACCTTATACCATTGTCTTCAGTGAGCTGATATCTCACAACAGACCTGGTTGAACTTCACTGGTAACGGCTTCCCACTAGAACTTCAGGAGTATCTCTTGAAGTCAGTCACTAGTTGTATGAATTATAATCATTAATCATATGGTTCTGTTTTAGCAAAATGTATGTAGGGTTGTTATAAACCTCAAGTCGTGACTTATATACTGCAGTCAACGTATCGTTATTTATGGACGATAAAAGGTTACCTACAATAATTACATTAAGGCTAATCCTAACACACGATAGCATGTGTGACGGACTCAAAAGTTACTAAAAATAAAACGGGTTACTGAGCTTTAATAAGTAGTATAAAGAAATGCACAAGAGGAAGTGGGGAAATGCAGAAATGGAAGGAACACAACAATGAGCATTCGTGTTATTCATCTTCCTTGTTGAGTTTGGAATTATTGTTCTTAGTGGTTCATTATTAAAGCAACATAGAGTTTATAATTTATATCATTACAACTTCCTTAGATACTGCTAATTTTCAAACTCGTTTTCATTTTACTAGCTAGTCCATGTGAAACCTTTGTTTCTAATCATATTATTCTGTAACGTTATGATGTTTGTAAGCGATGAAAAGCTTTATACTAGGATTAAGGGATTTTATGTGATAAATTTCTATTCTGTTGGAGAACAACATTACCACTCAACAACTGCTTCAACGTCAAGTGGATTTGACAGTTATAACGGTCGGATTTTTATTAGTGCATTCTCCTACTTGCTGTCACTTTATGTTAACACCGTGTCACATGACACATGCATTTTGGTAGACCTGATTGACATATTTTGGTAATTACTGCTGTGTTGTTCCGTGCTCTCTGTTTTCGTTTTAATATCTCGAGTTGTAGATAATTATCATTAATTCCATCTGGCACAGCAAAATAACCTTAATTACACCGTTTATAAACCAAAAGGTTGTCCATTTAAGAAAAAATTAAAAGTTCCCGGCTGATGCATTGGATCGCTGTAATACATGTACTATCTAAACAATTACTGAACTAGTATACTAAAACTATCTTCTATCACATGTTTGTTCTCTACATTTAATGTTACTATTTATATCAACTTGATCACGCCTGTAAACTGGCGTGAATTCTGTAATTATTATTTTCAGAATATGTATTATTATTCCCTCGTCTACACGAATGGGATGCTAATTTGCCTCCGACGAATATCTACATAAGATTCCCTTCCAGTGTCTAGTCTACAGGACTTCAACATAGCTCAGACCAAGAACATGTGGTTAACCACACCACAGACCGACAACAGTAACAGCAATAATAATAAGAGGATATAAAACTCATACAGCACCTGTCATACTGTCTACTAGTCTGACTAAGAAAACAACCAATCATTATCATCCTCGCCGAAACATCAGATACACTGTCTCAAATACACCTAAACTATCGGTAGCTGACCGTTACATGATCAATTCTCATTCAAGGTTACATTGAAGAATACCGAAAGGAACTAGGTTGCGATCTGCATAAAGCTACAGAAAACGGTCACCCATATCTTATTTGAGTAAGTACCTATTAGTTATCTGAGCAACTGTACTGAGTATAGAAGCATGATTTGACCATTCAAGTACCCAGCTAGCATCACAACACCTGAAAAACTTGTTTTTGAGAAAACACCATTTCTTTGACAGATCAATTTTACTAAACGAATGTTAAAATCCATAGGACAGTAGAAAAATATTATTACAAAGAGACATTGTTTTCTATGTCAGCTTTCTCTCTCTTTTTCTCTCGGATTGAATCATCTAGTCTAACAGTAATTAAATGACTGTTAATGTAAATATATTCGATGAGTGCTGGCTCTACTTTGGTGTTCAGTGAGATACTCATTGTGAACATCAATACCTAGATGCAATCACATAGCTATAGCCAACGAGTTTCAGATAGAACAACACGCGTGTCCTGGATTGGATCGCTAGCCACACTTCAAACGTGCCAAAATAGAACTTTCAAAATATCCGATCGGGATGATTATATCCCAATACAACGACTGATCACTATCTGCTGTAAATATTAGCAATGGAAAAATGCAAACCTTCGCAAATAATATTCTTTAAAAAGGCACATATGTAACGATTGTATAAGAGATGAACTTGAATGATATAATAAACCCTCACCTCGTTATCTTTTATGCAAAACTAGTTATAGTAAATCCCATGATTAACCCTTAAAATATCGAACGATAACCAAAATAATATCAGCATAGCAGCAATCTGTTAAATATCAATGTACAACTAACAAAATGAAGGTAAAAAACTCTTTAATATTAAAATTAGAAAAAAGTAAAA
Source organism: Schistosoma haematobium (assembly GCF_000699445.3). NCBI lineage: Eukaryota > Metazoa > Platyhelminthes > Trematoda > Strigeidida > Schistosomatidae > Schistosoma > Schistosoma haematobium. Next base: position 15,073,587 of record NC_067196.1, on the reverse strand, counting down.
TTTGAGTTTCCCAGCAAAGATAAATGTATAAAAAGGAACTCTTGATTTTACATCATCCGTTCTAAAATGCATGAAAATATGGATAGAAAGACAATGTAAATAAGGTGATAAATAGAACTGTTAAATATATTTTTTTTCTAAAATGTTTTGAGAAGAGTTTAGTAGTGGAGATTTCTCAACTTTTCCACTTTTATGTACGTTTAGAATGCTTTGAATGTTGTCTGAAATTATAAAAAAGAAATTGTCATAAATTTTGTCTTGTGAAGAAGGATGACAAAACTTAGTTTAACATCATGGACTGATCTCAGTTAGACAATTATTGAAACCAGGAATCACTAGATAACTATCTTATGCTAATATGCAACTCTTCAGAAGTGAATATCAACCACCGGGGATCGAACCCAAGACTTTCAAGCCACAAGGGAAGTGCTTAACTGTTTTCGACCATTGAGTTGGCAAACACATTTATAACGTCATTCAATTCATACATCGCATATACATGTTTTACAGATCGCGTGAACGCTAAATTAAAAAATAAAATTATTGAGGAATTCGATAATTTATTGAATAATATGGATACATTCAGTATCTGTAGACTAGAATTAAATACGGTAATCTATGTAGTAAATAATATTCAATAAACCAATCCATAACCTTTAGTAAGTTAGTTTATCTTTAATATTTATTTCCGTTAAATTGTATGTGAATGATTAGATAAGATCAAAACCAAAGTGGATTTTATTCTTTTCAAACGTAGATCATATTGTTGAAGAAGAACATAAAAAACGCACTACAATAGTCATTAAATCTTGTTTGCAGACATTCCTGATAACTTAAACCACTAGTGATTTGTGATTTATATGACAGCATCCAAGGAGCCGTGGTGAGTTAACAGTTACTAATTCAATATAACTATTCTTCATTCTATGTCATAAAGCTTACTATCTCTGAACCTTTTACCACCTCTGACAGTCAATGAAGACATATTCGTGAAGCATTTCCACGACAACGAATTTGAATGAATGGTCTCTGATATCAAATACATACAGATATAGACCTAGAATTACAGTCTTCACTTTTAATGTAGGAAGTCAATCAAAGATGTTAAAAATATTCGATTTACAGAGGCTGGATTACATAACTGTCCAAGAGAACTATTTACACAGCGGCAATGTAAATCTGGTAGTTATGTGACCTAATTAAAATTCTAATGATTTCAAAGAAAATACTAATCGACTTAACTAATCAAAATGTTTACCATACCTACATAAACAACATGTGTTGAATTATCATCAAAATCTATACAACTGCCTACTTTTTATCTACAAAAAAAACATAAATATAACCACAATTAACATTTTTTTATCATTATGACGGAATTGTTAACGTGTTAGTTCTATAGATCTGAATTCAAAGATAGTAATTCAAACAAGTTATATAGACAGCCTGCTTGAATATCTGGGCTACCTGTTCCTGCCATCTAGATATTTCAACAAGTTATCTGTTTTTATGTTTTTTTTTAACACATCATTATGTCTATTAATCAGATAACCTATTCAGGTGCATTTATGAATAATTTACGACATTTCACTGTCCAAGCTACAAAAACTCACAATAAGCGACATTAGCGTGGTTGGAAATATGCATCGAAAAGAATGTGTATCATTCAGATGTCGATTCCTGAACTACAAACATCTACTGGCGACTACTCAATATTTATTGGCAGGATCGGTCACAAAATAATATATTGAAGCATACATAAGAACTGAACTTACTTATATCTGTTAGAACTACGGCGTAAATTATTTAACATATTTGTAGATATTTCTTTTGCATCTGTCTGATCAGGTATGCGTATACTGGATTCTGTTAATCTAGGACAATAAATGATTGTCTTTTCAGGGTTAGGATGTGACAAAAAATCCTTTGAATAATGAATCAATTCTGTTGAATTCTTTGAAGATATATACAAAAAGTTTTTATCAGGATCATATGAAGGTCGACGTACATTTGTTGGGAAGCGTGAATAGAAATAATTCAATACAGAGTCTGGATCAGATCGTCGTAATTCGAAAACCATTACATGTTGTCCACTTAACGGAGTGGCATTATGTCTAGACCATATTTGATAAGTTACAAGGGATAAATGCTTTGATCCAAGTGGTAAATTGGTTGCAGCGGATGTGGATAATTTGACTAAAATAACCCGAACAGCAAATTCTACTTCTCGATCTTCAGCTTCACGTACTAGGTCCTAAAATTAAAATAATTGAAGATTATGTATAATTGCTATGTATATGTAATAAAGTAAAGTCAGATATTCAGAGTAAGCAAAACAGTCAAGGAATCTATAAAAACTGGTAGAAATACGCATTGATCCATATTATCACACCCTATCACATCAGCATAGAAAAACGAATAAAACAAGATCAATGAAATAGGATTATGATAGTGAAAACAACGTACGGTGCAAGTTGAAGATAGTTGACAAGAAACACTGGACCTAGATTTCGTTCAGTTTGGCGCTCGTCAGAGAGGTGTGTCTGTAATCTTGAAGGAACTGATATTCTTTGGTGGATTTGATCCCGTGTCACCCAACTTCACAGTCTAAGACAATTGGGTTATCCGGGCCGCGACTAAGATGTATTTATAATTGACATGGGATCGAATCCCTCAATGCGCATCAGTTTCCTCAAGATTACAGGTACACTTTGCTGATGAATGCCATGCAGCACGGAACCTAGGTCCAGGGTTTACTGTCAACTACCTCCAACCACTATTATACATCAACAACATAGTGCACGCGATTTATAGTCACCTAGACTAGTAGCCACATCACAAATTGATCGATAATATTCGATCTCCACTAAGAATTACTTGACAAAAACTAGACTGGCCAGTCAATTGCAAGTAAAAACAGTACATTGTGAATGTAGTTTAAAAAGAACAAATGCAATCTCGAAGGATAATAAATATAAGCGAATATTAAAATACAAAATAAAGAGGATTATGAAGAAATAATGCATCTGTAAGAAATCGACGAATTTTGAGCCATATCATCCAAGCTGACCGTTCATAGATTATGATGTTCGCTGATACGCCCTCTGCCTCTACATCAGTAGACCTCAACATACAAAAGGGAAAGACTAAGATCTTTAAATAGAACACAGAGAACACCAGCCTGATCGCACTTGATGGAGAAACTCTGGGACAGGTGGAAACTTTAACGTAATTGAGCAGCATTATCGATGAACAAGGAGGATCCGATGCAGAAGTACAGGCTGGATTGGAAAAGTGAAGGCCGCATTCCTACAATTGAAGAACATATGTAACTCAAAACAACTGTCGGCAAATCAACATTAAAATCAGAATCACCAATACGATCGTCAAGACAGTTCTAACGTACGGAGATGAAACTTCGAGAACTACCACAACCATCATCAAACAAGTACATATATTTATAAACAATTGTCTACATAAGATACTCAATGACCGTTGGTCGGATACCATCAGCAACAGCCTATTGTGGGAGAGAACAAAGCAGCTTCTAGATGAGGAGGACGTTAGGAAAAGATTTTGGAAGTGAATAGGACATACATTACGGAAATCACCCAACTGCATCACGAGGCAAGCACTAGCTTCGAATCCTGAAGGAAAACGGAAAAGAGGGAGATCAAGGGACAAATTGCTTCGGAAATTGGAAGCAGACATCAAAATGATGAACAGCAACTAGAAAGGATTGCTCAGGACAGAGTTGAATGGAGAATACTGGTGGGCTGCCTATGCTCCTCCACGAGGGGTAACAGGCGTAAATAAGTAAGTAATAAACCTTGTACTTAGGACTCGTGAAATATTGACTTTCTAAAAGATTTCCAGACTCCTATAAGACAGAAACTATAAGGAGAAGAAATATTAAAACAGCTTTACTTAATCATTTAATCGAATAATAGAAAATAAGTGATAACTAGTGATAAATCTTGATACTTAATAAATTTAAATGTAGAAGTGTAGTGTTATATAAGGTGTTCAAGGACGTATACTAAGGTTTATTGAAGCTTTGGTTATACAAAAGTATTGAAAACAGTTTGTTCTTAACTTTAACCTACTCTGGTAATATTAATTTATTATTGAGTATGATTTTAACATTATATACCTTATTATTATCTTTATTTCCTTTAGCATTCTATCTGTTCATATTAGCATATAGAATATACAATAAAACAGTAGCAATTTGTGACAGTGATGAATATTATCGGAAACCTTTTATGAATGGAAATATCTACAAATAAATGTAAAAGATCCATTGTGTCATTGAAGAAAGAAGAGGATTCAGTGAAGAAAATTTTCTTTTTCACGATTTCACATATTTAAGCTGTGTAGTCGAAGCGCATCTCCGAACATTACTCTGCCTGTCTTTTTAAAGGATTACAGAAGTTAATCAGAAGTTCAATCCTCGAGCATCTAGTCAATTCTGGTCACTCTGCTTCACCAGAAGTCTCCTTCGAAATTATACATACAGTTAGAAGAATCGACTCAAGAGGAATGCAAATGAAACACCAGTTTAAGCTTAACTTTTCCGTACAAAAACAGTATATTCAGTCCGACATCCTTTCATGGTCTTAACCTTCCTTCCTATCTTCTTTATATATATAATTGCTATCTCAACTCCTCTCCAATTATTTTCACAAATATTAATTAACCAATATTACAACTTTTAACTATTCTGTTCTTAATAGCAATCAATTGAAGAATTATGTTCACTTTACAACATCTCACATAACTTCCTTTTAATATCCGATTTTAGTAAACAATTCATAACAGGATACCACTTCAAGTTTTTCTAGATATTCAATACCATTGGATTTTAATATAAACTATTTTAGCAAGTAAAATTAACTATAAATACGATTGTACGGCTTAAGTAAATGAAACCATAGAAAAGAAAATTTTCTCCGTTGAACTGCCATCTTTTTTCTCAAGTGGAAAAAAGTGAATAGTTGGTTAAATTCACTTACCGAATCTGATTTTGTTAACAAATCACATGTCCAACTTAAATTCCAAAATATTTGAGCTAAATGAAATGCTAATTTTAAAACATTCTGGGTCAGTACAAATGATTCAGATGATGAAGTTGGGTTCGGAGAACCCGAGGCACTAGTGTAAGGCAATGTTATATTGTTAGCAGAGTTTGAAAAATCAGATGCACAATTATTTGGAGGTGACATCGTATTCATAGCATTAGTCGAAGTGTTAGTACTACATTCACTCGATGAACGTTGACTAGATCCTAGACCGGATCGACGAGTATGAGTCGTAGGGTTACGAAATGGGCAAGTATATAAATCATGAAGAGTTTCAACAGTACGTGATTCCCATCCAAGTAATATGCGCCATTTAGGATTGAATATAATACAATCATGCTGAAATGTAATCGATAATAAAACTATGATTTTGATATGGAAGGAATAAATAGTATACAAGAAATCAGCTTAAGGATAATTAACGGGTGTTTTGGAAGAGCTACGTTATTCATACCAAGCTTTCCAATATAAAATAGTTAATATTAATAGACTATATGCTATTATTCTTGTTGAAACCATAAAAAGTGTAGGTTGATAGAATAAATGATTTAAATAAGTCAGTCGACCATAAGAAACATTTAGCAAACGAAACATTTTAAACAGTAATTTGCTCAATAGAATTTTCGAACTGATAACTCATTTCAAAAGATCCATTTTAACTTGAGATATTTAAATCAATTCACAGATGAACTGGAATAAAATATCTCGATAAATCTTAAAATTACTTTTGTAAGTGCAAAATTCATATCACTGTTTATTTTGATAACCTCAAAGCCTAATTGAAAGTATAAACAGTACAAACTAGTACACAAGCAACTACACTTACACACTTCATGGGTTTTTGTACAAATAAACTTAGCATAAATCATATTAAAATTACTGAATGGAAATCTTAGGAGAATAGAAAATAAATACAAATAATCCTAACTGGATGGAAGTATCAGCTACTCAATTAACAAATGGCAAAGTATAAAACTAACACGCCTTAGCATGCATGAAGCGATTCTATTATATGTTAGGGTGACAAATGAGTTTACCAAAATTCGAAATCACAACAGGAGTCAAAAACATAAAGTAAGTGAATAGTCATTTACTAGTATAAATGTTTGAATGGATAGATAAATTTCTGATTAAACAAACATTCACTCATGAATAATCTATTTTAAATGTCGGTTGTGTTCTCGAAAATGGAGAAATTGGACCTCATGAAATATATGTAACATAAAAGTACTACTGTCACTCAGTAAAATTAATAAATGATAAATCTATCGGAAAAAAAGTAGGGAAAAGTAAATAATTGTTATTGATATCTATATGACTAGTTACTCAGTGTGAGATGCGATTCATAACTATTAAACTGTTAGCCAGAAGTATGAAACTAAGTGGGAATTTATTCGGATAAAGAACAAATGTATAACTTTTCAAGTAACTTACCAAATTATACGAAATCTGTATAGTGTTTTTGCAGAACGAAGTCATGTAACAATGTACTAATCTATCCATATCAAAACTTAAACCAATAGCATAAGGGCACTTATCTATGGTCAATGCAGTCATACCCAGATTATTAGACGCAGAATTACATCGGGATATTTTTCTTGGTAGTCTATACATAATGGAAAGAAAACGTTTATCAATAACATAAAAAGAAAAAAATGAACAATTACTGAAGTATTCTTTTATCTATATTTGTGTATTAATGCAATGATGCCGGTAGAACCAATCAGATAATTCACTATTAGTAAGGGGTGGTGCGGATTGTTGAATTTCAGTGAAATCATGAACCGATCACGGTTAAACCACAAGTGGAAACCTAAGACGAAACGGATTTTCAGTGCTTCCTGGCTTTCAACGGTGGTCTAACACTGATCGGTTCATGATTTCAGCGGAATTCATTAATTAAAAATTATCTTAGTAGTTTGCTTTCAAATGAATCCCTTAAGAAACATAAAAACAGAGGAATTAGCACTGAAAACAACCACTATATCTAACACAATGTTTTGAGAATAGAGTTTTTTCTATGGCTACTCAACTTTGCTACAATTCACGCTTCCTAGATTCACTACAAACTAGAGTGATTAAGTTGAGAAATGAAGTTTTCACATAAAGAAATCATCGACTGAAGTCGGCGGTGGATAATATCACAGTTATCACTGAACTATGAACAAACCATTCGTTGTTCATGTGTACTTTTATGTATTGTAATCCATTTACATCAACAGTATGATATTAAAGTTTAAGAAAATTGAATAACTGTTTATCCTCTTACCGAATGGTACAGAATTCCTTCGGTACACAGTGTTTAGCAATTAAATGGTTATATTCGCCTCCTTGACCTAAAACATAAAATATCGGAGATGTGTCATTTATTCGTGATGAAGCTATATTGATATTGGTTTTGGAATTCACTTTTATTGACGAATCTTCAAGATGTCGTGGATAACAGATGGAGGTAGAGGAACTTGGCATGGCCGATTTAGGGGATAAATCACCCAATGCAACCAACTGAAAAATTAAACCATTGTACATATGATGTGGAAGAACTAATCCAGGGGTGAATCGAAGCTAAGAAGCAAAAACAAAATGATGGGTGGAAATTAGAAAGGAAACATTTTTCTTGCTCCAAGTGTAGTAAGGTTGAACATTGAAACGATCGAGTAAACAAACATGTCAATGTTCATTAAAGCTTTGTGCTGCAGATAACTCTTGCGTCTATCAGAACTGGAAATCTTACAATTATTTAAGTAATCAATTTCAGATGAATTGTTTTTGATTTAATCAATATATGTAACTATCGATGAAAGTAATGAACGAATGGAACAACTGACCAATAAAAGTAGCAAATATGTTGAAAAGTTTAAGGGCTAAATATGAAGATGTAGTACCTTGAATATTTTTATGAATACAGTAGAACGTAAAATTAAGTAGTACTACTTCTATAACCCCCTATTATCAAAAATGATTTTAAAAAACTACTGATCAGTGATTCATTTGCGAGAAATAAAACTATCTCATAAGGATAGATACAAAAACAATTCCAATACCAGAACGAAACGGCCATCAAGTGCTTCCAGGTTTTCCAGGGTGATCTAGTTTAAATCGACTCATGAATTCAATTATTAAATTATTAAAATCTGTTCCTTATATTTCGATTGGAACAAACGCAAAACAATTCTTTATAGTAATCTGTCAACTAGTAAAGGGTACACTTATCTACTATGTTAGTTTAGCAATGTTTCATAAATATGATTAGTTTGGATAGATTTATAAGCTTATGATCTTGTAATTGTAGAAAAAAGTATTTAGATGATTCAGTGAGTCTTTAGAAGAAATATAAAATTGAGGGCTTAAAATGATGTCTTTTTAAAACTGGTTTGTTATCTAGAAATTGAGATATATATTAGTAAAACTAACTGACAAAACATTTGTGACAGTCATAACATACATGAAACCTTTCTGACCAATCAAATTTAGTGTAAATATCTGTCAACTCTTCCAATAATTTCACAGCACCATCTACTAATTTACTAACTGAATGACATTGCTGAGCGGAATGTTGAATAAATGCTTCACGTATATAGTGAATATGTGAAGATTCTAGACGAATTATTTTCATAAAACGCTTTTGTGCATGTCCACGAGGTTTACTTGTTAAATATTCAGGTAAAATAAGCGAACGTGTTGGTTCATTCAACCGTGATGATCCGGATAGTGAAGAATTAGAAGATGAAGAGTAAGATGCTGTTGCACAGTATGTGGTAGAACAATTGACTGATGAAAAGAAGGATGAGTATGTAGATGGGTTAACAGGTTTTGGATCAGCATTTGCTTCGGATAAATGACGCCAAACAGTTGCACGTGATCCAGATTGAATTCCAGCTAGTTTGAATAGTGCTTTAATCAGGTTGGTATGATTCACATACAGGAAAAATGATATTTCCTTTCGAAAAGTTCAGTACAGAAAATAAAAATGGAAGCGATGACATAAAACCAAGAGATATTTTTTGCATTAACTTGAACTGATCAATCCACTGTTGAACGAGTGTTCACCAATGTTACTAAACTAATTCTAAGATATTTCTTACCATACCAAATGTAGAGCTAGTGAGAACATGAAGTAATATACACCTTTTCTCGTACTGGATTGTTCAATTCCAGTTAATTTGAGATCATATGAGTAACCCTTTAATACAGAACACTGGAGGTGTTTTCTTAACTACAAATTATCATGACTAGGATAGAATTGTTTGAAATCATTCACATCTAAGAAAATTTTGAGACCATGGAAGTCAGGTCTTTATCCTAACAATCTGAATAAACGAACTGGAAAGGAATAGGCTGCTTCTTGACATTCGATGATTAAATTTATTGAAAGGATATCTTCACGTACTGAATCCATTAGCACCTCAAGGCCAGAATGGATAACAGCAACAAAGTACTTTCACATGTATAGTTGAATAGCATGTTTAGATGTCCTATGTGCCTTAGTGTGGCCAGAGGGTGGAAAAGCTCGCCCTCCCTTACAAAATACTTTCATATGGCCACGCATATATACCCACTGCTTACTCGCAGCGGGGAGTTGTTTGAGAAATTGAGAGGATAAAAGGAGGATAACTGGCGCTTAAACCGGGTTGACGGTTACGGAGGATCCAACCAGGGTAGTTAGAAAACCCTGATTCCAGACCAGTGGTGCACATAGGCTTCAGGACCCTGTGGGAACAAATGATGTATGTACCTATTATTTGCCAACAGCCACCATATGACCGCATCTCCTAACGTTGCTCGATTGCCTTGTGAATTAGACCTCTAGGTCACATGAGAGTTGAGTTTTATACTGAACTGAACGAAGATAAGTTATCTACATTCTGTATCTTCGTTCTATTCTGACTATCGAGCAAGCGAACACATAGGGACTGCATCCTGACAAGATTATCTCGGCCCTGACTCAAGGTCAATCGTGCCGTTCGGAGTGTATCATTGGTTTACATTTAAACCATGAAAACATGTGTTCGTTTTGTTGACAAATTTTAGAAATGGAAATTATAGATACTTCATACTGCTGAGAAACATATTCGGTTGCAGGTATCAACATTGTACGAACCGATCAACTTAAAAGGATAATAAACTAAAAATATGGATGAGTCATATTTAATTACATACTTTGGACTGAAACAGTTTATTCGTTACTTCACGTAAGATGACAAACAATTCCGTGGCCCAGTAAGTGCTTTGAAAATAGAAAGTAGAACATAAGTTTAAACACGAAAAGGATTGTGCGATAAAAAAAAACCCACAAAAATCAGGTATCATTAGCAATATATGAAAAAAAATTGCATAAATTGAGAATTGGAAAGTTTTTGTATCATAAATGAATGGGAAAAGAATTTCTAACGTTTCTCAGATTTATGATGCCTAACCCCTTCAGATTATTTGTGACCTACACATTTCTATAGTGAAGTAGAATGTTCGATGAAACTATGAGAGAATACATATGAACAAGTCCCAGCACTGTACAACTGTCACATATTCGTGAAGTAGATATTATGTGTATAAGTATGTGGATTAGAGTGGGGCAGATTGTGATACAATTCATGTGGGTACTTGTAGCACTTTTTAAGTTGCACATCGTTGATAAAACATTTTTGAATTAGTTAGGACAGACTGTACTGTCAGTCAGTCAGTTCCAACGTAAAACCTGGTACGTATGTACATCGGTTCAAGTTGTCGTACCCTATTAGCACACAGAGACTAAATTATCAGATCAAGTCCCAGAATAGTAGAAGTCGTAAAAGTATAAGTGATGATAAGAAAGATTAATGACTGAAGATACAACTCAAGAAAACATAAATTTGTAAAATAAAAGCACAAAAACAGTTATAGGTAATTCAGAAGCTTAGAATTTGGAGGAAGATAGAGAATGAATGCACCCACGTCATTGCGAACCATTTTGAGTCATGTCATCCAAAGTCTCTAACCATTAGTTACGATAATCATACTGACCCCAGCCAGGTAGTCTACACCTGATAACATGACAAGGTCTAATTGTCAATGACTTTATGGACTGATGGCATGTATTGGTTTGGCCACATTTAACTTCCTTCTAACCTACTCCTACATTAGACATCGTCGAGGTATTCAGAGGACGGGTATACGTAATATATGTCCCAACCACCTCAGTTGACCAGGTCGTTGTTAGACCAGAATGTTGTGGTTTAGATCCTTAGAAGAGTCGGTGTGGAATGCTGAAGAATCCCCAACTAGGATGAAATATTTCTCCCTAATGGTCCCATGTGAATATAAGTTAACATGACATGATACACCTAAAATTGTTAACTATAGTTTATTATGCTTCGTATTCAACTGTTGATCGTTTCAATAATTTTTACTATTATTTCGAAAGGAAACTGACTGCATTCATATTATACAATGAAATAACACAAGCATATTACAATGACCAGTCCGACCAAATGTTACAAACGTTTTAACGTAAGAATTTAACAGATCCTATGATTACTGAAATGAACGGCGTGGATTACTGTTGAACAGAAGTTTTACTTCGTGAGTCAGAGATGATAATGATGAAAATAATGGCAAAAATAACAAACCTACCTGTTTTCTAGAGAAACAATATCAAACGTTGCTCGATTAACTTCTACTGGACAACCAAATAACATATGCGGTCCACTTGAATTTGAAACTGAAGAACTGTGGTAAGTTCGTGCAAATTCATATCGCTTCAGTGGATCTGATTCATTTCTGTTTTCAAGTAAAACTGATCCTGATCGAGCCAGATAACGTGCAAATGGTATATGTAATGAATCAGGCAAACGAACGGGCAAACCATTTTCATCTAGTAAAACAGGAGCAGCTGATAAACGATCCCAAAACTCAGCATTTTGATTATCATTCACATCAAACAAATCATTGTTATCCTGTTTTGATTGGCCAAACCATGATGTTTGATAAGGTCTATGAATAACTGGGACAAGTGTAGGGGATTCCAACAGTACACCACTGTGTGCAATGAATGAAGTCTCCACAATATGTGTAATAAATCTGTTTAAAAATTATTTTTCAAAATTATTCGTTTTAAGTGTACGGAATATTAAGGTATATAAATACAATGAAAATATTAACGAAAAATGTTATTATTGACTAAAATACATGCTGAATGTTAATACCAAATTATGTCATCGAGAAAAACTAATTGAATATATTATTGTCATATTTGTGCTATAATCAAGTAAATTAACCCTCTCATTAATTTAAAGTGAGAAAACGAAGATGGATATTGGCTAGCAGTGGAATCCAGGACGCACGTTTCATCCTATTTGGGACTCGAACCCAGTACGGTTCGCTTCAAACGCCATCGCGTTACTCACTAAGCTACTGAGTCCTGATAGGCACTTGCTTGTGTAATGGGGTGAAGTTTAAATCCACTTGACATTGTTTACTTGAGCCTACACATTGATTTTTAGGACTGAAATTGATCAGTTTCTATCGGCATATATGCATAATGTTTGTATTGCCTCGATATTGCCTTAATTCACAAGCACTATAAGCAAAGATGGATAGTGGATAGCAGTGGAATCCAGGACGCACGTTTCGGTCTATTTGGGACTCATCAGAGAGGTAATACGCACAGTATGTACATATGCCAATAGAAACTGATCAATTGCAGTCCTAAGCATCAATGAGAAGATTCAAGTACACAATACCAAGTGAAGTGACAAGACGAAAGTTATAAGAACTATGTGATATTTTAGCGCAACCTGATTGCACATTTACCTGTTAAGCCATTCATATATGAAAAAAAAGTAAAGGTCAACTAGACAAACTGAAAAATAACAGTAAAACAAAGATAATAATAATGTGAATTAAATAACTGACTAAATAAACAAATACAACCATGATATGTTTAATGTGAGTATAAATTATCACTGAATACACATGGGGGTCAAGTTTTGTACGGCATAGATTTTGACATAACTAAGCTTTGCCTACAAACTATGTATAAAACTACAAAGGCTGAGTTAAAATCAATCGTATGACAGTAGTTTTGGTGGTGAAGCAAACAAATAAAATCAAATGACCTAGTAAGATACGATGACAAACATACATCTTTCATCTATTTTTACAAATTTATTTAAAACAGGTTATTAATTCGTTATATTTTTAAAAATTTTAATGATAGATAAAATGACCAGTGTTTCTATATATTTAAGAACTGTCTACTGATACATTTTAATAGATGAAGTAGATCTTTGCCTACAATGCTTGTGACTTAAGGCAATATCGAGCCAATCCGTATAGGATGCACATATACCAATAAAAGACTGACCAATTGCAGTCCTAAACATTAATGTGAAAATTCCAACGAATAATACAAAATGAATTAAAAGGAAAACTACGTTATTCAATGTTTCTGATTATTCATTGATTTGTGACGGGTATCACATTGGCTTAGTGCTACCTCCAAATGACTAATTTGCATTACGAGAATGAAAAGAAATCCAGAAATTAAAGTGTTTGATCCAGTGTGATGAGGAAATTACGGACTAGACACTTGTACACATACACTGATTAATATGAAGGTATATTGTCGTTATGGAACAGATGTTCACCAGTAATTAGATTCCATACGATCTTTCAGTCACTTCAGAACATTCAAGCAAGAGGCAATATTCACTATCTGTTCTTCCAGAAGAAGCTTACAATGGAACAACACCGTCAATGTTGCGTACTTTTTGGAAAGATAAGGTATATTTTTTTATAGTAAATTACATATAGTAGTCACATAGGATGGATTGGAGCACCGAAATATAAATGGATAAATGTAACTGTAATCCAGGTGCTACACATAGTAAAAGATTGGAAGATTAAATCTTTTCACATCTTAAACACTTCGAAACGCTTATTTCTTTCCTGTTTCTTTATTTGAAACACTTTTCTTTTTTCAATAACTTCATTTCTTCATATTTTTAAACTAATACACTTTTGTGAGAAATATATTGATGAGTTTGTCTGTCTTACAATTATTCTTGTTGTAAGCAACATGGTAAGAGATAGAGTACGAGAGCCTCAAACTTCATGTGTGTTGAGTTTTATCCGTGTGAAAACAATAATAATAGTATGCAGAAAAATGATGTCATGTATATATAACCCTACCTCTTACCTGCGTGTTTTAAGAAAATTAAATAATGCACGATTTGGATCGTCTTGCATAAAGCAATCTTTAGTTAATAATTGTGATAAAAAACTCCCATCAATTTGACTGATATCTTGTTGAACGGAAGTTATCCATGTATTACAATCGTATAGTAAATCCTAAGGAAATGAGAAATAAGTGAAAAGTGGAATACTGAAGGAATATAACACGAGGTAAAAACTGATATTTTGTGGAATTCGAATCAATGTTTGGAATATTTGGTGAATCAGGTTAAAAATGTGGTGAAATGTAGACATATTCAATCGGCTTAGTTTAAATATTCTTTCTTTTTATTATAGGGAAAAAAATTTCTGTCAATACCGGACTTACTGATGCGCCTGAACAAGCTTGAGAAAAAAGAGTATGCGTAACAAAACGGTATAAATTGCTGTCAGGAGTTTTACAAATCTCAATAAGTTGCTTTTTAAATGCTGCTTCAGTAGACTTAAATGGTGGGACACGTGAAGAAGTTAGTAGGTCCTATAAAAATTAGAAAACATGAATGTACAAAAAAAGTCAAGATGAATTCCCACTGAAAATTATAAGAAATTGTGCATAATCTACGAAAACGTACATAAAGAAAGCACTTCTTGCGACACATTAAAAGAGATTTAATGAAGAGAACGCAGTAATACATATTTTCTTCTCTTTTTAACTTTATCTTTGCTTCGTCGTCTTCTAAATGTTTAACGCAAACTGATTTATTCTTTTCAGTATAGGGTCGTGGAGATTGCATTTCACTGAGATCATGAACCCTACTAAGTAAGACCACCACTGAAAACCTCAACAGTACGCATCTACGACACCGCACACGAAAACCGAACCCAGGATATTCGGTCTCGCACGTGAACGCCTAGCCTTTAAACCACTGAACTGGTTCGTGGGTTCACACTGCTGAGGATTCCTATACTAGGACAAAACAGCTGTCCAATGCATCCAGGTCTGAAATGTTGATCTGACTCAGATCGACTGATGATTTTAACGATTTATTCTTCATTACGTGGCCTTGTTGACCATACGTCACTCTTAAACTTATTATATTATGCAACTCATCATTCATATCTAGTTTCTGGGTCACTTTTGAGTATTTCATAATGCTTATTTTCAGTCATTGATTAGGTATAACCAGATTGTTATTTCTAGTTTGTTTTCATAACAACACTCAAAGAATATCCATTCACAGAAATTTCACACAGAACGAGGAGCCAACTATCATAAAGCATGTGAATATCGCATTTAAACGTGATACACATGCAGCAATTTCAAATTGGGAGATCTCCCAAACAAAAATCTTTGTTGGACCAGTCTCTTATGTTTTATGTCTATAGATGTAAAACAAAAATATGTCACGTAGCATTTCCAACACTTAAGTTAGAGATTTAATCGCAAACTATCAATGGAAGCGCGATTTACATTAGGTTAACATTATTACGTTTATATGCAAAAAGTGAGGTAAGTAGTCATTATGAGAAATTGTAGAACATACCGAGGCACTTGGCCTTTTAGATGGATCATGTTGTAGCATAGTACGAATTAACCAAGTCTGATTGACAAGTTCATCTTGAGACCAATCTTTTGGGAAGATAATCTTTTCTTTTCTTAATTCAGTAAGAATCAAAACACGTTCCATTGCAGTTGGCATAGCACGATAAAACATTTCGAAAAGAATAATACCCAAACTGTAGATATCAACCCGCTAGTTTTTGGGATAATTGGAAAAATGTGCGGACAACGCAAAGCAAAAGTTAATATACATAGACTAAACTATGAAAACATATAGGGAAAAGTACAACGACTAAAAGGTTTACATGTGTCTTGAATGTACTCTGTTGTTTGGTGGCCTTAAATCTAACTCCAATTAGATCGTAGGATGATTGTTATTAAAATATGCATATCGCCAATCCTCGTATATAATTATCGACTTAACTTGCGTTAGTGAATAACGGGATTAATTAAGTGAAGTACGAGAATGAATTTTGAATGCGTATATTCCATACGACTGTTGATCCACACAGATTATCGAAGAAACAAAGCAAAACGGAATGATGCACGATGGAAAAGGCGTGCAAGCCAACTAGATTTAACCAAATGTGAATCGATATTTATAGTCGAACAAAAATAAGTTACAGACATGTGATGAGTAAGATAAGAAATTCATATACATACACTTGCATAAAAATAGTCAAGGTTGACAAGGGAATAATTAACAAGGTCAAAATGCGACTGAAGAATGAATTGGCCTGTCCGGAAGCTAGAATAAGCAATATGGGCTTAATATAGCAAACCGACATTACAGTTGTAAAAGATAATACGTTTAAAAAGTCAAGTACATTGAACAACACATTTAGATTTTAACGTAACGTCAGTTGTTTAAATTGTGATTAAATGTTTGTTGGCTCTTAACTAAACTTATCTGAGAACGCGGGGCTAATAAAATCTCAGGTTAGCTAGTTTTTGTTAATAAATGCCAGCTTTCTTGTATAAGGATAGCCGCTATAACTTTTGTCATATTAACTTTTTCGCACTGACCTTTGCAGTTATTTGGTCGTTTTTACTTTTAGATTGCCCCAAAGGAATTTTTAGGTATACATACACAGCTATTCCATTATAAATTTGACTTCTTGTATATAAAACTTTTCTCCAACTCCTAACTACCCCTCGACTTCCTTTGCGTCGGGAATTATTGATGAAGTATTGTACGTCAGTCGTCTGGTCCATGGACTTCGTATAAGTCCAGTTCCATATTAGGAAAATATCCCAACCGTTCGTAATTAGGAATTATTGTCGACAATCATCAAAACCTATCGCATATTCACAGACAGGTAGCGAGTATAGTTCCTCAAAAAATGGGACATTAGTTGGTTGGTAGTGATGAGACGGTAGACGTAACACATATTTTAAACGCCTTGTTAAGTAAAATAAAATTAGCAACCGATCCTCTTAAAAACCTAAACACACTACGCCAAAAGTACCATGATCTATTCACTGGAAGTAAATTGTGCATAACGGTTTGAATGCATTCACACAACAGTTGATTGATGTAACGGATATAAATAATGGTGAATTGAGAGGTATGTGAGACCAATCGGATAAAGTGATCGTGGTGGAATGATCGGTAGTCATAAATACGAATAACTGACGGAGCGTCACAAATGAACGGATATCAGAAGGCAATAACTTATTAGTAAAATATAAGCCATTTTATATGGCAAAATGACATACATACAGAACATTTAAGATGTAAATAAATATTAAATTATGATTTTGTAGGTCATTTACCAACTTATGAAATTACGGTTTTTACATCAGAATTACTTGTGGTACACCACATAGTAGAAACATTATATTCCACGTAAAATGAGTATATATTTAGCAGCTCTATATTAGGATAATCAAAGCAACTGTATACTTGACTCAGTCCTTCATAGGAATTTAAATTGCCTTCCTAGCTTCATTCCAACTAACCACTGGATTTTACACATAGTAAATATGAATGACATTCTTTAATTTATATATTAGTATAATTGAATCAATACAGAGACCATGTGTGAAAAAAAAACTACCTCATCATAAATACGATTTTTTTGAGAATCCAAAAGTAGAACTTCAGGACTTATATATAAGAAGGTGCCAACGTTATGGGTCATGGAATGATCGTCGAACTTCGTGGTATTTTCATGTTGACCTGTGGAATTCGGTACTTCTTTATGTCCAACCGGTGGAATCTGTTGTGTAGAATCTGAGCATTCTGTTTGTTTACTACATTTCTGACCAAAATATGAATAAAGAAAAACAGAGCAAAATTTTAGAAGTTAAATGTAACTCATTTAAGAACCGGTTTAATTACATATGTGAAAGCTAATGACTATAATCTACTACACAAACCAATGCAGGGGAGACAAGTTTTGGAACTTTAATTCTATGGTTGAAGGCTAAATGGTAATAAACATTATAAACATCGCACCAAAATTAATCAATGGTCAAGATGTAAAGTACAGTAAATGGATTTGTTGGTGAAATAAGTCATTTACAATAGGTACATTAGGAGTGGATGAATAATAACTTTAATTTTAATCAATAATTAGAACGTTCAGTGGATTATGACATTAAGTCGATTCGTTTATAAGACAAATCGCTCAGTGAAAAGTGTTTTCTGTATAACATTCTGTAAAATTATATAACCCCACAGAAAAAATAAAATTGTGAATATTAATAGTATAAAATGTAAGCGCCACTTTATGGGTTATTTCTGTGATATAAGTATGAATCGATCAATTTATTCGAAATATTTAACAGTGTTATATACTAAATGAGATTCACGCTAAAATCTTGATGCACGAAATATGCTTTTAAGAAAAAAATGCTTACATGGAATTCAGCTGCAACAGCTTGGCGTGCATTCATTAGTTTTTCTTGTACAGTCCGTGTAGCCAAGCCAAAATCTACAATTTTCACATGATCATTAGAATCTAACATTATATTGGCTGGTTTCAAATCTCTATGAATAACACCTTTGGAATGAATATATGCCAAACCATCTGTTAATTCACGGAATAAACTCCAAGCTCTATCCGGACTGCATGATAAATTTTCGAAGTCAATAACATATCTTAATGACTTGGATGGACATAATTCCATTTGAATGATAATATACTACGAAACAGAAATGGAATATAAAAAATCACATGAATTGAGATGAGTTTATAAAAGAACTTGTCTAGCAGTAATAATACTCTCAGTGAACTCGGACTTATCAGTAGGAGGATCACCGAGTGACACTAAGAAGTAAAATTGCTTATCCTAATTTTACTTTAACCCTCCAATATTCTTCCATAAAGTTTAATACATAGGAGACAAGTAAGTATTATCGTTTTAGTACATTAGCCTTCAAAACATTATTTGAAACGACCAGTGTCTTCAGAGATTCCGCCTTCTCACAACGGAAGGAAGAGATCGGTCTTAACCTTAGGAAACCATACCTTGTTTCATACATTTGCGTAGCCAATGCGAAAGTCTGAAAAGTGCAGAGGTAGCACGTCTAAAACTGCTAGTAAAAAAGATTGTGTTTGACTGCCCTTAAACAGTTGATTTTGTGATCTATGTAACACGAAATACTTCATTAAAGGTTCTTGTGTATAATATTGTTTAGTTTCGATTGAGGATTGTTAATAATAGCTGACAGATAGTGTTTACGAGGAATAGGAAATATACAGATTTTTAATGCACAGACATATTAGTAGTAGCTAATTTTGTTCAATACACTTGCAAAGAGAAGTTATTTCTCATGTAAAACTAGTAATAAATTAACCGAATGCTGAATCAAATCAACAGATAGAACATAAGAGTGTAAAATCGTAAAATCATAAATAAAAACTTACTCGATATTCTCGTACAGACTTTCCAATCTCATTGTTCTGTGAATCACTATGGATGAAAAAAATACGAGTTATACAATACAACTGATATACCACATTCAGTATTACAAACTTACATTGGTGCAGAAGTAGGAAATGTAACAGTTTTTAAAAAAATACTTCATCACCATAGCTTATTCATCAATTAAATACCCGTTGACAAAATAGCAGAATGAATGATGAATAGACAGAAGAGGAAAAGGGTATACATTTAATCGATAAATAATGAACGAAAACTCATGTAGGGTAAACCAATTCATTGTATTCAGTGAAATCAAACACCACGTTTGTAAAATACGAAAACAATAGATTGAATAAATCATTTGTACATTTTCCTTGAATTGTTTCCTACAAGCTCCAACGATCTTTTATTCTTGTGGCTACTCTGACTGCTTTTGCTTCTCTTCTTCTTCTCATTTTCCTCTTCCGTCAGTAAGAATCCTACTTCCAAATCTTGATACATACTACTTATATCTGTCCGTGTAAGTAGCACACACCACAATACAACAAATGTTTCAGCGATATTTTCACGAGATTGACAGTGTCATGACTACTAAATCTAATATATGAATTGTGGGTTTCCAATAATTGTTGGAGAAACTTACTGTTTTAACCTAAATTATGTTGACTTTATTAAAACCTAGTATTACTGAGTGGATTAATGAGATTGGATTATGCTGAACAACACAAATCAACGACAGATACAACCAGACCCCCCCCTAGATATATTATCTCTCACTGAAACACAAGGATATCACAAGTCAACACAGTCGTCTGTGATTGAGAAAAATTATTACAACTCTTTACATAGAACTTCAGCCAACAGAAAGAAACGTTATAAAACTGATTGACTGAAATTTAATTTAAATGATGAAATATCTTTTTTATCAAAACTACGTGACGTATTAGTGTATTATTCATTTGCCATAATAAGCGAATAGATTAGGTTAATCAAAACGGTTAACTATTTTAGGTAAATGATTTAACCTGGTTGATTCAAAATCAAATTAAATATGAAGTAATTTTGTGTACCAATGATTCCTACGTATGTAACGTTGAGAGAAGTTAAAATAAAAGTAAGGTTACAGAGCGTATAACTTTTCTTGTTGCCCAGATAATTAAGTATGTTAGTGATCAGAGCATAGAAACTTTAACTAGTTTACTAAGTTGAGTTTTTTCAAACACTATGGTTATTGGTGACTGCCCAGATCCAACTAGTCTTGGTATTTTTGCAAAAACTTATTCTACTACAATACATTTAGAGAAAATACACAATCAGGTTGAATTTACGTACTTATCGATTGTTCTATCATACTCAATAATTTACATATTATCATGTGGGTAATACTTTGAAAACAATATAATGAATATTTTTATATTCTTTCTTTAGTATTATTATAAATGGATTCTTTTAAGAGAATTACTAAACAAAATATTTCAACATTTGCTGATATTATCATCATGGTCTGATAAGTATTTACATAAAAATTAAAATAATTCAGAACTTACTTAACATCATAAACATCTTTATTCACGAATGTATCACTTGTTTTTCGATTATCTTCAAATTGATTAGATGAATCAGAAACGTCAGAAGATAGATATGAACATGACAATGAAGTGGGTGAAGATGAATAATCATTTGTATGTTCAGTTTCATCGCTACTTTCTCCAGGAATTCGAAAAAAATAATTACGAACTATGTTTGTTGGCTTTTTTGCTGAAAAATAAATCTTTTTTTCTTTATAATCATCAGAGGTTGGTGAGTAGTAAAATTAAATTCCATTACTACTTAATTAAATGATTATAAAACAATATAAAGATAGTTCATGTTTAAAACAATTACTCCTTTTAATAAATTTCGATAATCTAATGAAAAGACGAAAGTTATTAGAATTATGTGATATATTTATGCAATACATTTCGAAAACTCTGATCATACACACTTTTTAAGAGATTTTTGTATAGAAAATAAAAGGTCAGTATTACCAGGGTTGAACACATACGGAAAATGAAACCCCCTTTATGGTTCAAAAACAATTTCTTCTTACACTTAACCTACCCCTTAACATACTGATTCATTATTTAGAGTGAATATCACAATGCTTTTGTGTACTTTATTATTCTTTATTACTGCTTACCTTTAATCTGTTTAGTTGACCTTTTATTTTCTTTATAAACATGTCTTAACAAGTATATTGTGTGATCAGATAGTACGAGATATAGATCACATAATTCTGATAACTTTCGTTTTCTCATTGCATTGTCGAAATAGTTTGTGTTGTCGACGGAGCAGTAGTTAAGTGATTTGGGCGTATGGATTTCAGCAACTAAATCGTGAATTCGAAACTCGCTTGTCTTCAGTTTGAGTAACTGGACAGTAACGCTAATCCTAACACAATTAGAGCATGGTTTAAGCCTAGTACATGAATTTTCACTTGATAAATGAATTTATTTATTTGAACACATAAACATTGGTACAAGGGGGGCATCAAATATGTATGCACCACAAAACAAAAATGGGGTTGTGAGGAAATAAAGAAAGGAAAGTGAATGCAGTAAAAAAAGGAACAACAATCAACTGGAATTAGTGTATGAGAGCGAAGTAAAAATATTATTAATAATAACAATAATAATTGGAGAAGCAGTTCAGTTGGGAAAAATACAACCAGAAAAAAATTGCTTCCGTTAAAGAAGTTACTCTCACTTTTATGAAGTAAGAAAGAGTTACATAAGAATCGCAACTGGCTTCTATTCTGAGACATTTTTGATAACGCCTCACGTCACAGAATCGCACAAGCTCTAGAACTCTAACCAGGAAGTCGTAAACGATCAACAGAAGCCAGCCCTGTATAACTTTCGTACACCATGTCGTGTACTGACCACCTCTCCGTTTTTTCCAACTAGTCCCAGAATCGGGAAATAGTGAACAATGTGTAGTTCTCTGGGACGACATTCATAGAGCATGTTCAAGCCACCGAATTCAGTGTTTCAAGACAGTGACATCAACTGAATTGATGTCAATATGTCCGAACACATGTTGCCAAACCTGTGGATTGCTAACATGGTGTTGCCATCGAATGTTGGCAATCCTTCCAAGACAACAATGAGTTGTTTAACACCCTCAAATCAGAGAGACTAGGCTTCACAAGCATAACACGAAACTGCTCTCATTGATGCGTTGTAGACTCGATCTTTTACAGCCAGACCAACATCACAAAGACGCTAAAAATGGCCCAAATTGACATAAGTCACTCTGGCTTTCGCTATATGTGGATTGATCTCATCACTCACGCGATTACCAGCACTTAAGCAGTTACCCAGATAAACGAACTTCTCGGTTACTTATATCTGATCACTACCAAGATTGAGTGCAGATTCAGGGTCCTATCAGTCTTTCAAAACGAATGCTGTTAATATAAATGAACTAGAACTATTCACTAAACCACTTTGTGCATTTATTTGCTAGAACTATGACTGAATTATATTTGTATCGAAAGAATCAATTAACATAATCGAGTTAAAACGTATACTCATGAAGCGTCAATAGGGCAGGATATGACATGTAGAATCAGGAATATTTAAACGTCCTAACCAGTACTGAACATCCACACGTATGAAGATTTAAATCAAGATTACTGGTCATTTATCTACTTCTTCTTCTCCAAAAAGAAAAAAAAACTAAAACTGAACAAATATTTCGTTTCATTTAGTGTCAAACTTCTGTTCATGAACACTAATACAAGTTAATTTTTTCACATTACTAATACAATGGAAGCTAATAAGAATAATAACTTACAAAAAATTTATACAACTTTCTAAGGACACAAACAATAACAAATTCCCAATCAAAATTTATTTAATCAGAATGTATTCGTAATCGTTTTACCGCGGCAAATACACCTTAAATTACATATTATCTAAAAATTTATTTTTGAATGGATAAAAGTGTGTCATAAGAAATGACGTAACCGAATACTATAAATTCTTGAATAATAATAAAATGCATGAGTAGGAAAAAGACATATTCACTCACTTCCTATATACCAAGATTCATCATTAATGTGACTAGAAGAATTGTTAACTATACGTTCATCGAAGTTACTGCCAGTTGTAAAAAGATCAGTTAGCTCGTCAAGTGTAGTGTTTATTTGTGTGCCAGTTGGACAGGGTTTTTGAGATTTAACCGAAATTGGGTTTCTGTACAGATGATGAGTAGTTCTATCTTCTTCTTCTCCTTCATTATCTTCGGAATAAAAAGAAGTGCTTTTGCAGGTACGATATTTTGAATCATCCCATTTTTTGTTCCAATCAGAACACGGCATATTTTTATGAGGAAGTGGTTCAGAGAATGTATCTTGCCATGATGTGAAATATCTATGTATTAAGTGATTTATTGAGTCGTTTATTAATATTAAATAATCGGGAAAAAGTCATAAAACATAACATTGCAGATAAAAACTAATACATTATACGTCCTATTTCTCCCAGACCGATCTTATCTGAGGTACCACTGAAAACCAGGATGTATCAATAAAACCAATCTTCAAAAGTCCCTTACAAATAACTATTAGATAAAATGAGAAAATTAATAATCTGCTTTGATTTTACGAAAACCTTTACGTATTACAACTAGACAACTGAAACCTTATTATCATTCTTTAACGGTAAGTATGCTATTCTTGCTTCACCAATTATTGCCTTAACATCTCCATCGGATCCTCCTTGTTCATCGATAATGCTGCTCAATTACGTGAAAGTTCCCACCTCTTACAGAACTTCTCCATCAAGTGTGATTGGGTTGTTGTCCTCTGTGTTGTATTTTACGATCTTGCTTCTTCCTTTGTATATATTAAGACCTACTGATGCTACACTGACTATCTTCACATGCATTTGTTGGTGGGTATGGGATAAAGGAGCTAGGTCATCTGTGAAGTCCAAATCGTCTAGTTGCACACAAGCTGTCCATTGTATTCCGTTCTTCCCCTCCGATGTCGAGGTCTTCACAATTCAGTCGACCACCGGAAGTAAGAAAAAGGGCGAAAGTCTTGTCTGACACCGGTCGTCACTTGAAATGCACCTGTCAGCTGTCCTCCATCCACGACGTCACAGTGTAGTCCGTCGTACGAATTCCGGTTGTGTTGACGATCTTCGCAGGTACATCATATAGTCGAAGAAGGTTCCATAATGTTCTATCCACACTGTCAAACACCTTCTCATATCCAATAAAGCTTATGTATAGTAACGAGTCTCATTCAACTGTAAGTTCACAAATGATCGATAGTGTGGCAGTTTAGTTGGCAAACGATTGATCCTCACGAATTCCGACCTGTTGATCTCGAAGCTGGACGTCTACTGAATCTTTCATCCGGTTCAACAACACTGTTAAAAACCTTTCATTATACTAACAATAATGTGATGCCTCTATAGTTCTCACATTTGTTCAGATCTCCTTTCTTCGGTATCTTGATGAGGTGCCCTTTTTTCCAGTCTGTCAGCACTTGTTCCTCCTTCCAAATCTTCCTAAATAGAACGTGGAGCATTTTGCAGTTACCTCTATATCTGATTTGATTGCTTCGGCTGGTATATTGCCAGGTCCTGCTGCTTTATCACTCTTGATTTGTCTGATGGTCTTGACCATTTTTATTATTGGTAGGATGACATCTACTGAAAGGTCTAAAAAGACCTCTCTTAAGAATATGCAATTATGAACATTTTTGCTTATTTTGGAGGCATCGATTTGATGAAGCGATGATTTTAACAAGTTAAATGCACTGAACCGATTAAATACGCACAATATTTTAACGGCGGTTAATCGGTGTCGTTGACGATGAAACTTTGATAGTTGTTAGCAGTACAGTGTACTTCATTGTTAAACGGTAGTAACGTCAAATTATTCGTTTCCGTGGTTACATTTAAAATGTGGACAGCAGATCCGTTCAGTACGAGCTGACAATGGTTATCAAATAGCATCTAATTATGCATCATATTTAATAATAACAAAGATAATTAGTATTTAGTCAGTCCAATCAATCGATCTAAAAACATGTGGTTGATAAACAATAATTTTTTTACAAGCTAATAAAAACAATTAACGACAGGAGAGATAGAATCATTAAAATACAACACTTACACACAGTATCAATAGAAAACGGTGTGGAAAACAACAAGGAAAGTTCAAGTCCTAACACCAAGCATATTATATTGATTATAATAATGATGAAGACTTTGTCGTTAATCAAGTTAAAAGAGTGTAATGTTTTTAGATGGTATTCACCACATATTAATAACAAATAAGGTACCAGAGACGGTCAGACACTTGTTTCGTTTAAGTATGGAAATTCGCAGAGATCGAACCCAGAACTTTACTGTCACGAGATAAACCAATGGCCATTAGAACCACCAAGTCGAAATCCAATGATGTAAATTCAACGCCAATCAATTTGCGATAAAGAGTGACAATCATCAAATACCATAGACGACAACCACTGCACTCTCAGATGCAATATAATTGAAACGTTCAGATATATTGAGTAATATGAGTGGTAAAATAAATGTACCATCTAATCCTTATAAAAACTGGACTAACGAGTTTGCTGACAAAAGTGTGTGAAATGAATATTCAGACAAAACAAGAACAAAATTACCTGACTATATTTTCATGTTGTAACCCTGAAAGAGTACGAATTTCACGAAATAATGTATTTGTTTGACTTTTAGATGCTCTCACACATTTGATAGCATAATCACGGTCTTCGATTATATTCCGCGCCTTTATCATTAAAAAAAACATTTCAAAATCAGAACTGTATCATTTTAGATCAAATAGACAGTCGACAAACTGGGTGCATTACAATAGATAATATAGATAAAAGTATTAAATTAAATATCAATTTGTTCCAGACGTATTACAGTTTCCTGTACGTACAACGAGGGCGAATGAGAATATTTTCTTTACTAATGAACATATTTGTATGCGGCTCCCAATACTGTCCAGGTACTTATTCAGAAGCAGATGGTATTCTTAGGGGGCCACTCTATGTCATTTGCATTGGAGATCTAGTTCACAAGGCAGTAGAGAAACGTCAGGAGATGCAGTGTTATGGAACCCGGTTGCCGAAACAGGTTTACAAGTCATTCGTTCCTTTAGAACTATGGAGTCAATGAGGATTATTTTTAATAATCAAGGTCTTCTAACCGCTCTAGGCGGACCCTCCGTACCAACTAATCTGAATTATGCCGCAAACACTCGATTTTCGTCTTCTTATTTCCGTAAACAACACCCAAGCCGAGAGAAGGCACTGATTAGGACTTCTCTAGCAGTGGCTATGTGGGCGTAGACATAGCATTTCCGGAAGGATAGTGGACTCTTCACACATTTAGTGGTACCAGGGCATTTCGGGGTTTATGCCACGTACATGAGTCGGGGCACCGATAAAAACCATAATATTTTGCTTATTAGTAACGAACAAAAGTGGATAGCTAATCAAAACTATGATTTTAAAACGAGAACTATTTTCCAAACAATCCGTGTATTTTTCAAAAACTACTCAACGTAAATAGCTTGAAAATATGTCGCGTATTTTCAGACACACAGAACATAAAATGCTTTTTTTTTTTAATATGACGCTGATACTGAAAGAGTTACTATGTCTTTTTATAACAACATGTATATACAGTGCAATTATATTCAAACGTGACAAACTTCATTACAAAATTAGACAAATGAGGTGAAAGGTAGTCAATGGACTTAATTTATAAACTAAATATATGGATAAACAAAAACATAACATGTTTAATATACTTTATATAAATGAAAATGTTTTAACTACTGTTTCACGCAAAACTGTTAATACTTCACACATATATGCATAAATGTATCGAGAAAACATGTAAAAATTGAAACGTTTGGTGAAAATAGTGTAACAATACCTTTAGTACACAACCGAAACCACCTTTTCCAATTAGGACAAAATCAGTAAAATCCTCAAATAATCGAGGGCATTTAGAAGTTGCATTCCCTTCAACAGTTTGTACATCTATGAAAGAAAAACCAATAAACCAGTGAGAAATGAAAAAAATAGATTTCACAATTATTTACTCAAAAGCTTGAGAAGTTGTGAGGTCATACACATTATAATCATATGAAAAGTGAGTGGTATACATTGAAACTCAAAAAACCTAATCTATTCAAGATGCAATAGAATTAGTCTAACCAACACTGAAAATAGATTATTTCGCTAAGTTAGATAATAAACGAAAAGTAAGCCATTCCTATCAGTAACTAATGATAAATTCCATTTAACAAGTGGAATTATTTGTCATAGTTTCAATAGAATGATGATAAAAATAGCAAACAAACGAGTTAGTCTATTTTTTCTGTTTTCGATAAATTGTTGTAGATAGCAAAGGAATAGTGTTGATGTAGTAGTTCATGCATCTGATTATTAAGCTGAAGGTTGATCAGATTCTATTTCAGCAATTAGGTAATATTAAGTTCTAGAACAAATGCATTTCATAATCGAGTACGTGAGTCTATAATTATTGATTGAGTTGCCATACAAAAGTAGAAATTTCTTGTTAGCATAATGCAAATAAAACGATTCGATAGATGATATTATTACTTAGATAGTACTATTATCATTGTTATTATTAATGGGTTTATCCAAAGCAATTCAACAAGTTTCCTTTTCTTACTGCTTGATCAATTCTGACGATAAATATTGAAATCTTATAGTGATACTGAGCAATGGTCTTGTAAATCATTTAGTCAGGATTCTTGAATTGTAATCACACATGTTTAGACATGGTAGGAAATGAAGACAGTTCACCTTATTAATTAGTGATCGTCAGTTAGATGTTAGCAGTTCAGAAATCAACATCTGAATAATGTACATTATTTTCAATGCATATTACCATCTAACACGATGTCTCTGAATGTACTTTTGTGTAAGTTGTACAGTGAATAGTTGTCAGCTTTTCATGAACGCGCAAAAACAGGTAACTTGTTGAAATATCTAGATGGCAGGAACAGGTAGTCCAGATATTCAAGCAGGACACGTTATAGTGATTCATAACCGATTTTATGTTCTGAACTTGCAATAGTTTGCAAATTTTCGACAAGCAGATGGCACTGGAGAACGAGAAAATCCAGATAAACACTACTAACGTAAAAATTCACACTTCTGTTAACAAAGATGCTTGTCCAGCGAAATGTCTGTAACACGAGAAAGCAGTATTCTGTGAAGTACTACAATCATTTAAGGAATATATTTTTAACTCTACAATTTGAGCAGATTGTTTATTTCTACTAAAATAATTTTATTTTGGTCGCTGAAAAAGATATTCATCATAGGAAATTTTGGCACACACTTCGCCACAATTCATGCATATTTTATATTATGGAAATAGAATAAAGTAATTAAAAATGAGAGCTTATACATATTATACATTGTGAATGAGTCAAATAACTCAACTGAGAAGATGCAAATCTATTACAAACCATAAGAAACTTACTAACTTGTATACTTACCAAGATTGTTTAAAGTATTGATCTGCTTTGATGTTCTAGTCATTGTACTTGAATTTAATTCTATTTTGGTTAATTTCGTTGACAAAAAATTACAAGGAATAGAGTCATGCAAGAATTGATGTGACATTAAATAATCAACAACGGATGTAGTACGATCATTATGATTAGCAGATAAACATGTTTGCAGAAAGTCTCTAAAAACAGGTTGAGTTGTTTTCAGACCGTCCAACACTTCAGATATTAATGATGCTATTTCAGTTGAATTGGCATAAGGTAATGGTCCAATAAGAATATGAAGTATAACAAGACCCTGGTTATGTGAAAATAGAATAAAATTCATCAGCGAAACTCAGAATCACATGAACAAATAAGTTTCAGGAAAAGCTATAAAAGTTTATGCAAACTAAACTACTACTCATAAACAACCGAGTAAATGAAAGGGACAACAATAAATAATGTTACATAAACTCTATAGAGAATTTGATTAGTTCTTTGATTAGTGGAATAATAATCTTACTGAATACATAATGATGAATAAATAAGTTTTTCAGCTAGTGATACCATCAGATCGATACCAAAAGAGTAACAAGATTATTTCTACGAAATTAGGTATCATAGGTGTAATACTGTATATATGAGAGACATCAACACAATTGAATGTCAAGGTGAAGAAACGCAATCAATGCTTGAAACATATTCTTAATTCGCCAGAACTTAAGAAGCTTCAGAATAGATTATTATTATTATTATTATTATTATTATTATTATTATTATTATTATTATTATTATTATTATAAGCCTTATTCAATATTATATTTTTGATACAATATAGAATTCTCAGCACAAAGTATTTCAACAAGTCTCCGTTTCTTACTTCTTGGTCGATCCTGACGATAAATATTGAGTGATCGCCAGTTAGATCTTAGCAGTCCAGTAAATGAACATCTGAATAATGTACATTCTTTTTGCTGCATATTGCCAGCGGCCACATTATCTCTTATTAGGCTTTTTGTAACTTTGACAACGAAAAGATGTACAGTTTTCAGAAATGCATCAGGATAGGTTATGCGATTAATAGACATAATGATACATCAAAACAAACAAAAATAGATAACTTGTTGAAATATCTAGATGGCAGGAACAGGTAGCCCAGATACTCAAGCAGGCCGCCTATCTAAAAAGAGCACCATGCTCACTCGAGACAGGATACAAGATCCACTTCGAAGGAATATCAATACTTCAGAGAGGTTTTGGTGCTCATAAGGAAAGACTATCAGCTGGAGCTTTTTATATATGAGTGAGTCAGTACATTATCAATAGGTGATATACAGTGAGTTAAGCCATGGCAACTGTTGATTAACAAGCAGGTAGCTGGATTTTAACATTCATCCCATCTATACCATCAGAAGCTTGATTCCAACAAAATGGGCGCCTATTTACTCATTACTTTTAGATTTACCTACAATAATCGTTAATCGAAAATCATAGTTAACTATGTGATGAAACTGAATCTATATATATTTCGACTAGATTATTTTACTCATATGTACTATTAGTTTTCTAATAAACAAAAACGTTTTACACTTATGTAGTGGCTAAAGGCATTATTTTTATAACACTCTAACAACAACAGAATACAAATACACAAACATTTATGAACTTTTCATAATGTGAACGCTATTCACACCAAATATCTCATGACCTTATCATACACAAAACAAACACCGGAACTGGATTGGACAGACTTTTAGTGTAATTTATTTTTAACCTGTATATATTTTTTGTGTTGATTTTTTTTATTTCCCAAAACAAGCTCGAACTAGTTTGAGGGGTGAGATTTTGAACTTAACCAAATTTTAATTGCTGAGATTATTTCAAACATAATTTTTACGGATACTGCCATGATAGAATAGTTGCTAACAATATCGAGAACCATTTATTAACCAATGAGCAATACCCTAACCATTTCACAAAGTACTCCACTAAATTAAATTGAAGTAACGTTTAAAATCTTTAACGAGGTTAGTACTGCAAAGCATATACATACTATTTCCACAATTTATTCTACAAGCTAAGCTCAATTACCAAGTTCCGACTACTTCTTTTGCTGTATACACAATACAGCCACATCTGTACGCTTCAACTGAAGAGTCAGTGAATTTCTTCGTTTTAACTGTACAAAATTGCATAAAATATTTAATCTCTGTGACATTGTTACTTATCACGTTTAATAACCTTCTAGGACTCTATTATGGGCCAATTGTATCTTGGATTTTCGCTTAAGGGTAATTTTAAACCTAGTTCAAAACAAGCTGTTAAATCTTGCTTATTTCACCTAGTTGTTTCCATTTTCTAGTATTCCTCAGACACTTCACTCAATTCGATTGGTTCCCAAATAAGAACACGGTTTGAACAGAAAAGCGACTATGTTTCAAAACAAAACAGAAAAGTTCATATAGTAAGGAAAATGTTATTACATTCATAATTTTTACACAGTAAGATTTTAGTCTTTGCCATACATTCATTAGTGCTGATCGGCTATAAATGTGGCAATAAGCATGCTTCAACGTAAATCAGCATCGACCGTTCTTTGATTTAATCTATTTCTTGCTAACATAAACAGAAACTGTAACTGATATATTTGAGTTTGTTTATTTCATACAATAATTTCGACATCGTAGTCAGGAGAATTTTGGCTTTGTGTAAGTTTTTCGAACATTTGTTATTGCATTTCTTTGATTTTTAGATTTACAAGATCTAATTCTAATATATCATAGATAATAATGTGAGTTCAAAATGAGATTCTCTACTTTATACGAATTCATTAATAAACCCAGCATTTCAATTACTTCTCCTGCTAAAGCCTATAGAATAACTTAGATTAATTTAAACAACGCATCCTAGGTAGATTAAAATTAAAAGACTAGTTCAGGGTTCTCAATATATATATATATACAATTCACCCACGTGTTTGCAAAAAACAAACACAATATAAGATTCAAACAGCTAAAATATCGTTGACGATGAAAGCACTTACAAGTTGATGTAGATCTCTTTGTTGTACGGAACGTTTAAAGTAGTGAACAGCACATTGATATGCTTTTTGGGGTAACTGAACACCTAGTTGTTTTAAATTTTCAGAAACGACTTGATCAAGTCTAAATACAGAAAACAATTTAAAAGCTGATAAACAAAATAGGAATCAATTTAAAATATAGGAAAAAAACCGGAACCTTTTGAAATACGCAATATACCACATAATCATTTATCCAAAGTCATTTTAAATAATCATTAACTATTTCAGCAAATCATACGCTAGCTTCTTAATAGATGATACACAATTATGGAACGCAAACAAAGTCGGTTAATTTAGAGTATGTATTTCATACACTGACTGTGTAACACCTTTCAAGTAATACTACACTAATAAGCTTAAAACTGCTTATTTAGCATCTAAAAATTGGGGAAAAAAAGTAAACCGAAATTACTATAGGCAACTATCGCCGACATCAAGAAATAGTTTGGTTGCATAACGTACTGACTAATGTGAAGTATGTTCTTCGATTGTGAAGAAATCAAACAAATGTTACATAATGTAAAATAGTAACCGTTGATGTGTAATGGTAAACTAGAGAGCTTGAAAATCATAAAACGATTACTCAACCTTGAAGGACACAGGAGTATTTAGTAGCAAATGCTTTGGAAGCGTTGTTCCAAAAAGAGGGAACCAACGAGTGAATATAAATACAAAAATTAATCAATGAACCTGGACAATATCATTCGATAGGTGTGAATTCCCGGAACAAAAAGTAAGACGATTTCAA
This sequence comes from Schistosoma haematobium, assembly GCF_000699445.3. Classification (NCBI taxonomy): domain Eukaryota; kingdom Metazoa; phylum Platyhelminthes; class Trematoda; order Strigeidida; family Schistosomatidae; genus Schistosoma; species Schistosoma haematobium. The sequence continues at coordinate 15,040,528 of NC_067196.1, read as the reverse complement.
AACTCAAGATCTACGGGAAGACAAAAAGTGAATACAACTGAAAACATCTGCACCGATTCTGAAGCATGTCACATAACGTCTCCAACCATTGGTTACGATAATTGCGAAGACTCAGATCTAATAGTTGGCATCCAACAAGACGGCTTGGTCCAATAACCAGTTAATTCACGGACTAACTCCATATCTTGGTCTGATTGTCCTTGGTTTTCTGCCAACTTTCTCCTACACCAGAGATCATACCTTGAGTAAGGCAGTGGTTAGGAAGACGTGAATATTATGATCACTTAAGTCAATGAACATCTATAATTTTACCAATCTGCTTAAGACCCATATAATAGAATTAGATTCTATGTTGTAACCGCAGGCTATCGAAGTGAAAGAACAATTTTGATAAGATATAATGTGGATTCAACCGAAATGGATTGTAACAGCACTTCGACTTTTTGCACAATACACCTGCTCATAACACTTTATAATATGAAGTTAATATTCCACTCATCTGATTTCGTAAAATGAAAAGTATCTAAAGACCGACTAGTCTAGCTACAATTACATAAATTGGTAAGTGAGTAAAACAAAGGTCCCAGCTACAACGCACTAACAGTCTACAAAAATAGAACCTATAATTGAGTTATTACCTCGCAAAGAATTCATATCTGCATAATGTGACGTGACCTAATTCGTCCACAAATATATTTGAAGGCTGAAATGATATAAAAAATATGAATACTTATTTATTACTGATGACTATCTAAAATAAACAAAATTAAAAAACGAACCATTCAATGAGCTTGAAATAATCATCATATAAGTAAAACGTTGTATGTGGATCACAAGGGTAATGGGAAACAAGTTGTCTATTGTAGTGTCTACAATATACTTTTTTCCTGATGAGAAGTTTGAAGAGTAAGATAGGGTTTTATGATTTACGTTTAACAGAGGATGTGCTGAGATTTAGTTTTCGAGGACTCATGACGCACAGAAGAACCTATCAGAATGTAGACACGGCATCTTATCTGATCTTAGTTAAGTATGAATGTCCTTCAAATGTATAAAGTCGAGTTACTTTCACTGAACAATATATAATTTCATACTAGACAAGATCGGCCACTCCTTTGAAATGATAACAAAGGATGTAACTACTGCTCCATTAATGAAGGTAAATTTCTTCTGTAATACGTTCTTCCAGCAAATTCAAACCATAATCACTGATGACTATTTATACTGTTATTAATTAGTTAGGAAAACTTTATATTAAACAAATCTTTAGCAAACAAGCTGAAAAAACCACTTTTTATCGGCTCATGCATGAAGGCAGCCAACAAAAATTGAACGAAATTGTCATAAAAAGTGTCAACAAAATTGTTAGTATGTTATAGTTTCTCTTATTATGACCCAGATACTCTTATTGTTTGGTATTCTTTGGACACTATATTTTACTTGACAAGTTCCCATATCAGAACACAGTTGAACAGGAAGGTAATTAAATTCTGAATAAACAAGGTTGAATGGAAGTAGGAATCACAATAAGAAAAACGTTAGCATATATACAATTATTACGCGAGATTATAATGTCTTCTTCAAGTATCCGCTAGCGCTCATCGGCTAAGAAATGGCGTGCCCAGACACAATCCTGCACGGAACATGTTTTAATCCTATCTGTATCCCGCCAACTCTGCCTGTAGCTCTGCTAGATTTACTGTCAGTCGCAAGCCCATGTAAAACAGGACGGTTAAGGATGATGTCAGCAACCCCATGTCATAGGAAACAACCCTGCTAAAAGAACGCTAACAATATAAAACAATTAAAACTATTTCAACCCTGCCATCCGAGTTGAAGGATCTTCATTCGAAAGAATAATGACGCCTCATAAAAAGCCGAGATTCCTCGGAAGTCACAAGGCCCATGTTCCTTTTAACAATCCGACCAGCAATAATTATAAGTACATGGAATGCCCGGACAATGTGGGAGACCAGGAGGACTAATCAAATAGCTACGGAAATGAGGAGATACAACTTGTCGGTGCTGACCTGACAGTATACCAACCCAAGCAATCAAATCAGATATAGAGGTAACTGCAAAATGCTCCACGTTCTATTTAGGAAGATTTGGAAGGAGGAACAAGTGCTGACAGACTGGAAAAAAGGGCACCTCATCAAGATACCGAAGAAAGGAGATCTGAACAAATGTGAGAACTATAGAGGCATCACATTATTGTTAGTATAATGAAAGGTTTTTAACAGTGTTGTTGAACCGGATGAAAGATTCAGTAGACGTCCAGCTTCGAGATCAACAGGTCGGAATTCGTGAGGATCAATCGTTTGCCAACTAAACTGCCACACTATCGATCATTTGTGAACTTACAGTTGAATGAGACTCGTTACTATACATAAGCTTTATTGGATATGAGAAGGTGTTTGACAGTGTGGATAGAACATTATGGAACCTTCTTCGACTATATGATGTACCTGCGAAGATCGTCAACACAACCGGAATTCGTACGACGGACTACACTGTGACGTCGTGGATGGAGGACAGCTGACAGGTGCATTTCAAGTGACGACCGGTGTCAGACAAGACTTTCGCCCTTTTTCTTACTTCCGGTGGTCGACTGAATTGTGAAGACCTCGACATCGGAGGGGAAGAACGGAATACAATGGACAGCTTGTGTGCAACTAGACGATTTGGACTTCACAGATGACCTAGCTCCTTTATCCCATACCCACCAACAAATGCATGTGAAGATAGTCAGTGTAGCATCAGTAGGTCTTAATATATACAAAGGAAGAAGCAAGATCGTAAAATACAACACAGAGGACAACAACCCAATCACACTTGATGGAGAAGTTCTGTAAGAGGTGGGAACTTTCACGTAATTGAGCAGTATCATCGACGAACAAGGAGGATCCGATGGAGATGTTAAGGCAATAATTGGTGAAGCAAGGACAGCATTCAACAGTTGAAGAATATATGGAACTCAAAACGACCGTCAATCAATTTCAAAATAAGAATCTTCAATACGAACGTTAAGATCATCCTATTGTAAGGAGCTGAAAATTCGAGAACTACTATAACCATCATCAAAACAGTACAAGTATTTATAAACAATTTCCTACGCAAGATACTCAATATCTGTTGGTCGGATACCATAAGCAATAGCCTACTATCAGACGGAACAAACCAACTTCCAGATGAAAAGGAAATTAAGAAAAGATGCTGGAAGTGGATAGGACATACATTACGCAAATAATCAAACTGCATCTCCAGACAAGCGCTTATCTACAATCCTGAAGAGAAACGGAAAAGAGGAAGACCAAGAAACACACCGCGTCGAGAATTAGAAGCAGACATAAAAAAGATGAATAGCATCTTGAAAGTACTAGAGAGGATTGTCCGGGAGTTGAATGGAGAATCCTGGTGGGTGGCCTATGCCCCTCCACGAGAGGTAACAGGTGTAGGTAGTGAAGTAAGTACTGTCCAGTTAACACCTCCACTTTGAGTAGATTTGTAGGATATGGTGTTAGGGTCCGCCTGCAACCGAGTGAGTGGTATGTACTCTTGATCTTTCCACCCTCTAGGCAATAAAGTAGTGGTATCACTTCGTTTGCCTGTCCGTTTCTGTGGTTTCGATTTCAAAGATATCAAGAGGTATTCTATGTTAGGTGCCGTTGTTGGCGATCGAATTTACGTTTAGTCGGTTAGCATGACACACCCAAGCTTCTTAGCTAACTGCCACCTCGCAAACCACATTTCCTAAATTTGGCACAACTCGAGCAGCTATCCATATAGAATGTTTGCTACGATAAGCCATAAAAACTACTTTTTGACCCACGGTGAGCAATCGTCTTTGTGCCCCATAATGTCGATTGAATTGCTGATCCATTGATCTGTTTCGCTGAGGTTCAAGAGCTGGTATCGGACATATGGGATAGAAACGTGTTCATATTTTTCTGCCAAGTAAAGCTTCTGCTGAATACAACCCGTTAATTGTCTGAAGATTTGGTTTAGAATGATAGATAAGCAGAAACCTTTCTAAAATCTCTTTGATAGCCTCCTGACCTCTCTGATTTTAGCAAAGTATTTTTAAATGTACTAACAAAGCATTCTACTTGAATTTTGGATTGGGGATGGAACGGAGGTGTTCAAACATGATTGATTACGTTCCGCCGATAAAATTCTGAGATAACAGACATAAACTATGTTCAACTGTCGATAAATATTAATTCTGGGACTCCAAAACGACTAAGTAGTTGACGTGGTTTTGTGACTGTGCAGTTTGCAGTTGGATGTTCCATGAGAAAAATTTCTGCCCATTTTCTATATGCATCAACTACCAAAAGGTAACTTTGCCCGTGAAGTGGATCAGCGAAGTCCAAATGTATACGCCGCCACGGCGACTGTAGTATTGGCCATGATTGCAGGAATTATGAATCAGAAGTATGGTAATTAGCACATGCACGCACATGCAACTCACATGTAAATTCCTATGCACGAAAGAATAGGTATGAAGCCAAGAAACTGCACTAACGATCTGGTGTATTACATAACGTAACCACACCAATTTTTTATCATCGATTTCGAGAGGTTTTGAAACGGAGAATAAGTTAGGACCAAGTTTCTCATTAGCAACTGGAGGAAATACTCCAGATCCGACAGACTCCAAACTTGTGCCTTTTGGACGTTCCGTGATTAAACGAATAACATCCCAGTTCTCCCATGATTTCTCCATGTTCTGATGATAGGCATCATTATCAATACCTCGAAAAGTAAAAATATTATGATAAAATATAACTAAAACTTTACATTTTGCCACTTATTCTAATATTGCTTTTAATCTTATCCCGTTAAAAATGCCCGATATGAGAAAAAAAACACGAGAACGCCAATGTTGGAATGAACCTCTGAAACTCATAAGATATTATGTAGAACTAAGGATTTAGAAAATCGTCAATTATAACAATACTTTGAACTACAAGTTTGATGTTACAATGACTAAAAAATTGTGAACCGATAGTGTTTGTCTATAGAAGTTTATCTAACTTAACCACTACATAGAGAAAAAGATGAAGTGACTAACAGTAAATTATAAGTAGTATTGAATAAACGCACGTTCCAATAACAACCTCATATTGAGAATGAACGATAGTACTTGCATAAGCAATGTATCGCACAAATAAAGGCTTCATTCTGTACTTTTATAGCTGCCAACTTGACATCTCTATCAGTAAATAAAAACTTACAAATGCAGTAATATTCAAATTTAGGAGCATATGTTAAACCGGATGCACTGATGATTCTTATTGGAAGTGAAAATGGTGAATTATGATTCGAGAAATACACAGAATGAAACACTTGTCGTAAAAGAGGTATCTAATTTAAATGAGTTGTACATTAGTCAAATAGTTAAACTAAAACTCACCTGTTGATACAATTGACATTAAAAACCTCAAATCCACCTTTATTCATTTCGATTCAGGCAGCCGGAAACTATTATCCATATATATGTTAGGCTTGAAGCCTAATATTACAAGAAACCATGCTATGTTAAAAATTTGCGCATCATATTGGGATTTTCAACTAAAGATCTCCAAGATTCAATTATCCTTAAACAAGACACTGTTTTTCTCAAATTTCGAATCAACAAAACACTTTTTTATTTCAATCAAAGATAGTAGCTTATGTAATGGGACGAAATATGGTGGCAAAATGTTGTAATGGCATGATAAATATTATACTTATTAACCCGTAAGCTAATGCAATTACAGCTTGGAAAATTGCATACTAATAATAGCTTTTTTAATTTACTAAAACATGGTAGCAGCACCACCGAGTAAAACAATATGCAGTCAGTGTCAGTAAAACCGGATCTGAAACCATATATATTTGGCGCCCTCTTGTACCACTATTTATGAGTTCAAATAAATAAATAAACCAACATCATATTATCGCCAGATAAATGAACATCAAAATTATAGATAGCGAAAGATTTTATATTGCTTCATTCAGAAACAAGACTCCCTTAACTAAGAAGGCATGCTATTAGATTTGCATCAATGTAAAAATGGATGAAAATCTCAGTGACGTATGTGGTTTCGGCATATCTGGGACCAATATCGAACACTGATATACTTACCAGAAATCAATTGAGTTTACAGAGCGGAAACGTAGACATCCACGATCAGGACATAGCATCCCCAAGGTCTTTTAAACGGATAATCAATAACTGTGTCACTGTGCCCGGTTCTGAGCCATGTCATAACGTGTCTAAGCACCAAGTAGTCAGCACCTATCAACATGACCTGATAAAACGGTTCATTAACCGATGTCACGTCTTAGTTTACTAATCCCTAGCTTCCATCCAACCTAATCCTACTCCAGACGAAATAGCGCTTCAAGGTAGGAGATAGTTGGGCAACGTAACACATGTTCTAATTACAGTCTCTGAGGATTTACTGTCTGCTGGTCATATTAACAAACAGACAACTAACATAAAAAACAATTAAACATTAAACAAAGTGAGGTGACACGCGTATAGTAAGCAAAATTATAATTACTTCAACTCGAACAGTTCTCTCCGCACCTAAGAATACATTTAAGGACAAATATCTGGATATTTTCGACGTATTCAGTGCTTAGGAAACGCTACACATCCCGGTGAACCATGAAGCACTATGTAAAAACTTTATGTCTAATAAAATAAGATTTAGGTCTACTAAGAATCTACACCAAAAATCTGACAAATTATATAGAATGATGTGATACAGTACACTTGATTTAAGATGGTCATAATACATTACGAGTAAAACTATCAACATTGTAATGGTGACACATGGATAATTAAGTACAATACTAAATATTTTAGAACAGACCTACCAGACGACTGGCTAGAAACATGTCATATTAACTGAGATTCAATAAGTCAGGTAATACCCAGTACACTTACAAAGCAAAGCAATTAAACAAGAAAGAGTATAAAATTGAGGTTTCGTTTGTTTACTAATAATATCTGAAATGATATAATTCCTGACAAAATGGGACTAATATTGGTCGCTATGATTTAAATTTACTTGTTCTAAACAAGCGTACCAGAAACTTATTATCAGTGGATGCAGTGAAATAAAATGTTTATCTCTCGTTTAAAGATTCTTGAACAATGTTTACTAGTTTGTATAATATTAAAATTTCACAGTTTATGATCATTGGCATATATTACTCATTCGACTTACAATCTGAATAAGAAATTCAACAAAAAGAAGACTTAAAAGTCATTAACAAATAACTTAGCTTCCACGCATTACAGATGCGTGTATGTAATTACTTAAACTTGCTCTAAAAGATATACACTTCCTACTATAGTTTAACCTCAGAAAGAATTGGCTTAATGTGCGTTTATGAAATATATCTTCATTAGTACGTGTCATACGTTTAAATAACCCTACGATCTGTAGCTCCAAGAATATATCGAAGAACAAACAAGCCTATTGAATATTATCGAAATGAATATTATGATAGTAATTTTTAGACTTACCACAAGCAGGCAAGTTTCTGGTACATTCAACACCTAAAATTCTACACAGATTTGGATGTTTATCTTGTCGGGCAAAGTAGGCTAGTTGAGTAAGGAAATTATCCAGAAAGTTATTGCTAGTTAAGTAAGCACTATTGTTGTGAAAAACCCATTCATGCAATTGAATTGAAGCACCGGTTTTTACATCCAATCCATCGAAATAGCAAACACACGGAAAAATATCTGCACTGAGAACACTGGATCATTTAAAAAATTTAATTAAAGAGTACATACTTGAATCGATCATGCGGTCCATCAGCACAACATCCTCTCTGAATGTCAATGAACGTTGATTCAATGGACCTATGCGCTGCTTTATACTGTTCGAAGTTTGTGTATTTCTTCAGTTTTTTATAGTCTTCTAAGTACAACATTTCTAGGGAACAAACTGACATATGTCTGGTTAGTGGGCACCTTTCGATAACATCTGGATAGGAAGGTTGGTAACGATGAGAATTCAAATGCATTGATAATGTTTGAGTATCTAATCCATGAACTTCAGATTGACAAAAAATTCTAAAAATTATTAAAACGTAGAATGACACCATAGAGAATATTAAGTTTATGATTTTAAAGAAATAGAGGGTTGTAAGTATGAATTAATTTGCTTAATTTTTGATTAACTATTAAAGGTACTAATTTAGTGCAATTTGTTATCTAAAATAACATTAGGATTTAGTTTTCTACAAAACCAATGAAATTTTGAACGCATAAACGAAGAACACTGAAACCCATCGATTGTTTACTTACTTTTCTTCATTATAGAGCACATATGTGTTTAGTTACATAGTAAGTACGTGAAGTAAAGAACAGGTTTTTCTATGAGGCATAACTGAACATGAGTAACAACGACATAGAATATCTAAACATCAAGATACTTATTTCTAGCAAGCAGTCTGAAGCATAGAAAGAAACATTATCTCAATCAATGATAAAACAGTGAACACAAACAGAAAACACTGAAGCCGAATGGGGTTGCACAAGTTCGACAGAAGACTTCTGCTTATTCTAAAACATATTTGAACTCCGACTATGGTTTAGTGAAAGAATGCATTTTCAAGCGTCTTAATAAAATGGAAGAAACGATACATCTGCTAACTTTTAGGGAATTTGGAAAAGTCCTATTTAGCATGGAGCTTAAGAAACAAACCGAATCTGATATCTTAAATTAAGCAATCTTAAAGGTGATGGTCCAATTTTAGTAAAAGTTGACCAAAATATTTTCTAAAGTATAAGAGTTGGAGGACATGATCACATACCACCGGTCACAACCACCGATCAACCGAATCTATAAGAAAAAGAAGAATACTGACAGTGAAAACCACAAAGAATTCGGTTTGACAATATTGAAAATACTAGCTTCCATAATTATTCGTTGCCGAAACGCAACTCAGGAACAGAAAACTCCAGAAAATAAACTCAAATTCAAATCTCAACCAATTCTTTACCCTTCTGCAAGTTTTGAAACACATATCCATATACTGAAGTCCAAAATAATTCAGATTCTTTGAATAGAAACTCACAATTGATTACATGACCGATAGATTTTACGGTAACGATCGTTACTAAAGTGTGCATCGGAAAAGAATGTAAACCTTATGAAAATGAAATCTAAACAGATGGCAAGGTCGGGTAATCTAGTAGAAACTTTGCTTTATATAACAAGTGTGAACTGTCGTTCAGTGTGACAATTTTATTTACCGTGTTAATTCAGGTAAAATATATTTTGTGTTTTTTTTACAGCAACTCTACGTATTTCCTCTCGCATGTGATATTATTAGGTGTATGAAACTTGGTCTGTAAATCATCGTATTGTGGTCTAAGGTTAAAGCGATTTGGATGTGATAATGGAGCTTGTCTGGAAACGTATTTTTGGGGAGTCAACAAATCTTCATTGCACTAGTCTTTTGTGTTCGCGCTTTGTGTCGTAGGAATTGTAGTGGGTTCTCATTTCTCAATATAAGAAGTTACTTACTTACGCCTGTTACCCCTCGTGGAGGAGCATAGGCCGCCAACCAGCATAATATAAGAAGTGGGATCGAAGAATTGCAGTGGTTCCTAATTCTCAAGTAAAGCCAATAAGACTGTGAATTCAACAGACCCGATACGTGCATAACAGCGACGACTGTCCAGATAAAACAGTTAGCTACCACATTACAACACTACCGACGGATCCAAATTTTCCAGTTATAACAATGTTGATTCCGAGATATAACAGTGGCGATTTACAGATACAATGACCTATCAACGTATGACGCATCTCTGAAGCGTAATGAGGCTTTCTTACGTAAATAATTGGGCGAAAGTGGACGTAGACCACATAAACCGAAGTTCTGGACAAAGAAGAGTCGAGATACACAATATGATACTTAAAACAATAATAATAACATATTTAAAACCTGATTTGATGAATAGAAGTTTAATAATTAACAACTTAACGATATTTACAGATATGAATGACACCAATGAAGAATTTTTTTTTAAAGTATAACATACTCAGAAAGTTGATATTCTTCTTTTTTTCTTTCGATTTCTGACTGTCATAAAAGAAAGGAATCACCGTGATTATTTGTTACGGATGTTTATAGAAAACATGAATTACTGTTATGCAAATATAATTTGTTATTTCATGATTATTTACCTTTCGTTAAAAAACTATATACATATTTACGTATTTCAAGTGTTACTTAAATTAACAGATGTTTTTGTAACTGATGGTTTACAATATTTTCCTCTCTTGCACGTATACTACGATGATACGTTAATACGTTAATGAGACTAATCATGTCATATCGATTTATAAGTTAAAATAACAACTGAGACGGAATAATATGAATTCCTTGTTGTTTTGGCTTAATTCAAATTTGTAAAGGAAACCAATTGCACGAAATCCATAAATAACAATCAATGCATTGAACATTATCTAGGATTTCATTATCAATTTTGACGACCAATATATTCTAAATATAGAACTATTAGATTTTCCATATAAGTAAGCAGAGTGGACTAGTGTCAATATAGTTCAGTGCGTTATTTTAACAATTACACATTTGTATTTTTCAATAATATATGTTTTAACAGATTTACTAGACATTGAGGGCTTTCTTTACGATACTGCGATTATTTACTCTGTATAATACAATTATATAGAACCAACTATCATCGATCAGACTATAACTACTAGCTATGAGCCACAAATCTAAAGTTCATTTAGTAGAGGGAAACTTTTTCATGCGAATCAGGAATCAAAAATACATTTCAGTAATTACACAATTATATGCAAGGATTTAAGCTATCTTTTGTAATATTAGATGGAATGATGCTTTTTAGTTCCCCAATATTTGACCCATATTTATTCTGATCATTGATCTCACAATTTCATTTGACGTATAAGCTTATTCAAGTTAACATTGCGTTGTAGTCATCTCGACACTAATAATTTTATTTCATTACACAAACAATCCTAAATTTACATGCTATAATTTTAAACAATGTACTTTACCCTAAACCTGGCCACTATTTTGGATTATTAATTTTGATGAATCATTTTAGAACCTGAAGAGAATTGATTGAAAAGAATAATCTTTGTTCATATGTTAGTTACAACATTAAATAGTCTGTAGATGAAGTGAAAATTGAGCCCTAGAATTATAGTTACGTTAATTTGATACTTTATTACTAATTAACCCCGCCTCTAAAGGGGGAACTGAGTCGATAAAGTAAACGATTTTTGCACGATCTACCGTTAGATTCAATACTTAGTACTAAGACCTTATCATTTCAAAACAAAATAGTTTCGAAAGAATGTCAAGAATAAAATGCCAGATGCATCCCCACAAGACGAAGAAATAAGAACCTATACTTAGTTGTTTCACAATGCCTACTTTCCTGAAATTACGACCGACATAAGGAGTCTCATTTTTAATACATTACACTTGATAAATGAACGATAAAATTAGTCTTACGTCATTTAATGACAAACGCCACTGAATAGCCTCATCAATGTGTTCAATCTGAAAGGTAAACATTCGCAAAATGATCTGAATGATTACCAAAAGAGGTTTATTTGAGAGAAAAATAATCTAAAGGATGTGATATTTTGTCAAAATAAATAAATTCGAATTGAGTTCCTCGCTAGTAAGCCTAGAGAAAATATTCAAAATAAAAGTGGAGAATATTGATTTTTTTTTAAACATCAGATGAAACGCCTGTCATAAAAGACGAGATAATAAATTAAATCTCATAAGAAATGTATTGCATTGACTGACTAAACCTGGGAAAGTACTTGATGAAGGACTATCTGTAGGAGGAGGGATTTCCTGAGTTCGTCTTGTGTCAGTTGCGCCTGATTATCGTTTTAGTCTAAGATAAAATCGAGGTATATTATAGAATGCATGAAAAAAGTGCAAACCCACTGTGAATACTAATACTTTAATATATCATTCGACATCAAACTTAATGTAAAAGATTAGAAATTTAATTCACAGTTGAATAAATGACAATAATTTCATATATGTACATAGCCACTGTTAAATACTCATGATAAAGGTACAAGTTTTAAGGACTAAAAAAACAAACAGATTTATACTTAAAAAACTTCTCTTTTTACCATTTTTAATTTAGATACTAGATTATCATCATTTCTTAAATTGAGATCTTGTTCATTTCTAAGTGTTTGACAATCAACGATGGGTTTGGACAATGACTTTAAGAAATCGTGACTAGCTTCGATTAGCTCTTTCATGCATATCTAGTAATTATTTCAAAAAAAGAAGAAACATTAAAAGCAACTTAATTACAGTTTTAAAACATAATCGAACTGTGTAAATTAATCTTTCTTTATATGAGAACTTTATTATGTAGAACGAAGAACAGTTATCACAATGAAAATGAGGTGGAAAAATTACAAAGACCGTGAACAATGAACAACATGCTTTAATTTTAATTTTAGACTTGTTAGAAAAGCACATTTGCAAGCTCACACTGCATAGAAATCGAGACGTTTATATATACCTATGACATTTCTGTTGAACCATTCAAGTAGAACCTGATGGTCATATTTAAAAATAGTCAGTGTCAAGACATCATTACCTGAAGAAAACTCTCATTCAATCACCCCAAACCATCACCATCTTTGTTGATAAGAAAATTAGGAGAAAGCTTTTAAAAAAACTTCGAGAAACCAGGTATGTCAAAAGAAATCTCTTAGCATACTGCGAAATTCTTGGGAGACAATCAACACTCAGTTACACTAAAACGAAATAATAGGTTTGACAACAGGTAGATAGGTACAGAATCACCATTCATATGTTAAACAAATCCAAAAGTTAGTAAGGAAATATATCTTGCACATATAGAGTTACGTGAAAGGAATATTAGACTTTCGAACTTTGTTGATTTCTTAAAGTTAAAAACACAAGGTAATCTCTTTATAATTTATTAGTTTAAAATACTAAAAATCTAGAGATATCAATGACTGATTCTTCGTGTAAATAAAAATATGAAAACGATCAAATCCAGTTGGAACAACGACCGAATAGCCAGTTATTTTGCATATCCTGTTACGTGCATGTAACTAAAAATCTTTAGGTGATGACAATAACAATAATAATACTGAAGACTTAACGATAAGATACTATTATGAATGCTATTAATTATTGGTCAGCCTTATTTGGTGAAAATGAATGATAGTGATGAAACAGACTCAGTACATAATACCACATTATCTACTTAGTTGTGTTAATGACACAATTGACCAAATTCGTCTCATATCAGTCTTTTTTCTGTAGAAGTTTCATAAGCAAGTATAGACTTATTTGAAGTTATCGAATAGTGATATGTAATTAAAATAGACGGATTACAGAGTAAGCAATGATAGCGGCCAAAAACAATCAAAGGATAACGAACGAAAACATAGTCCAAAACTAAGACCAAAGAGGTATCATATGTAACCATGTCTCTGCACGTTTGCCCACTCACGTTACTAAAAATTTCATACAGAATTGAGAATTAGCAGCTAGTGGCTAGAAGTGAGGAGTCTAAGTAAATTGATTGACGCTATATAAGATAGATGATTATGGAGTGAATACAAAAGACCCTTAATAAAAAGTCGGTTTTTGAAAGGTTATTTGATAGGAAATCTTCATAAATTCTGAAAAACAGAATGAATTTCAAAATTTACAATAATATGTATTGTAACAATGTATTTTCTAAAAGGTGAATCAAGAATACAAATACAAAAAACGATATGGATCCAAACTAAACTGGTTGTAGATAAATGGTAAAAATTCTATATTCATGTCAGATTACCTGACCTCTCATTGTTTCAGCCAACTTCTTAAGAACATCATGAAGAACACTTATTTGTGTTTTGGTGACTCGTTTGTCTCCTTTGATACGGAAATTGAGAAGTCTGCAAAGGAATAGAATATAATAAAATTCCTTTTCGATAGGAAGATGGATTGTGAGCTTCTAGTTATACAAATAACATGAAAAAACTAAAAGTTCACAAAAAATTGATTACTGATAAACTGAAAATGCTACTTGTAATATAGGAAGCAGCTACAGAACGTGGAAGTAGTATTTTGGGGAAGTGAAGTGTACTAAGAGCTGTTTACAGTTAGCAGGCACATATAGTAAGAAATAAAAATGTAATTCAAACCCTTTACAAGTTTCCTTACTGTAGCTGCTACCTCGACGAGGTAGCCAAGCCCGTCTATTGCTAAAGCGAGGTATAATGGCTAAAACACTTATTGAATGAGGCCTTTCGAACCCATAAAGACTGAGGATAGAAAATTTAAGGTGAGAATAAAGTAACACAACAAGAGCGTGATAGCAGCAAGAAGTTTTTTGTGGATAACCAACATCTCCAGTAATGCTATAATTTTACACAGTAAAATACGAGGGTATAAAAAGTCAGAGTTTAAATACATGTTTATCACATGATCCCATAGCTTTCCGATGTTTGCGTTGAAGTCTATTCTAACAATAAGGAGTGAAGTAGTTGAGTGCCCTAACCACTTTATTTATCTTGGAAGTCTCATCAGCTCCATTAAGTCGGCGGCTGTTGAAATCATGAGATGGATACAAAAAGGGTGTTTGGCTTTAGCCAACTTTGGTCACCTGTGGGATCAGTGAAATATTTACCTGCCTAACAAAGGACGAGTACATTCCCCAGTGGCTAGCTTTATATTGCTGCACAACTGCAAAACATGGCCTATGGAAAGAGAAGGAATAGGTAGGTACTGAGTATTTGGCTACAGGTTTCGCCGAGCATTCACCAGCGTATATTGGGAGCACGAAGTAATCCTGGAGTTAAACATACTAGGTTTTCTCCTAATCTTGATGAGCGTGGTAACTAGGTGAATAAAGTTGACAAACGCTTATATCACGTGCTACGTTATAACAAAGGCTACAGTTTTGGACTTGAATATGTTTAGTTTGGAGAGTTCCAGTTCCAAGGTATTAAGGAACAAATGTATGTTAATTAAAACATTTACAGATTTCTTAACACAAGAAAATATTTTTCACATTTAATCCATATTCCACTTCACTTAGACTAAAGATGATATGTCATATAATTCCACCTAACAACAGATGTCGCTTAGTCTAACTAGTCCCAGGTAAACCCTTGATTATCTTTTATATTAATTTCCCGATGGTACTTTATAAGATGGATTTTTCTGTCGCGTGGTAAATCCTGCCTAAATAGGGGCTTTAAGCATACACTCAAGCAACCAAAGAACTATTTTTTCAGTCTTCACGAATTCAACTGGCGGGATCATGTACTCAGTTATTATAAAGATACCAGATTTCGTGACAACCGAAGTGAGAAAATAGACGAAGTTACGAGCCCCCTTATGTTACAGAACAGTGTCAGAGCTTGTTTCTTATGTTCTTGGATTTACGATGTACTATTTTAATACCGAGTTTGTAAAATGAAGTAGCCCAAATACATAGTTTTAAGCACATTACCAGTATGAGAAACAGGAGACATAAACACCTCGTAGTTACGGTAAAACAGATCAGCTTCCATATAACATTTACAATTACTAATGAGTAATTTATATTCATAACGAGCAGAAGTAGAGCTAAATTCTGTGTAGAGCTTGGAAAGATATTGAAGACTAGATCACAAATACACTGTTCACAAACTACGAGCAAAACTATTTCGAGGGGGTATTAAATGGATTTCCTAATGATGAAATAAAAACCACATTCATGACTAAAATCCTTTAAAAATACAATTATTTGTAGAAACTTTCCTAAATCTAACAGTATTACAAACTATAAGCCACTACTCACGTTTCAGGGTATGTAGGACTACAAGATAAGTGGATGATCACGACTTTCTTTAATCCGCTTGGACGCATGATCGAACTGATCTTTAAACTGACTTGTACAGGAAAATTCGCTTTATCGAGATCGCGAACAGAATCAACAGGTATCTATATAATACGAAGAGAGCTCAAAAACACAATACATGTAATTTCTTGATTCCATTGACCGAAGTTATCAAATCTGGAAATATTGAACAAATAGCAAATAACTCTTCTCTCTGAATACTTTCGTACATTTTTCACACATGCGAATCACATTGAGGTAGACCTTAGTGATAAGTATAATCAATCGGCTGACCTGTTACCTCTTACAGAGATTGTTGTAGAGCATTCACCAACAGGGCTAATACCAATTCTCCCACTTGTTGATGGCTAGGCGGATACAGCAGAATTCCAACCAGAGCTTAGTTGTTTGTGTCCTATCAACCTTCTTGCATAGGTCTCAGAGAATAATAGTCTTAAGTAGATCAAAAAATAAAATCCGTCAGCAACAAAGTTATTATTTCAGATGCAAGATGTTAGATTAAAATAGCCCTCTATTTTACGATGAGATAAAAGGAAAAGATTTAAGCTTACCATTAGCTGACTACATCAAGAGAGGCTTAGTACATACTTAGAGTAAACTCAACATTAAAGGCATACTTAATCAAAAAGCTTTCTTAACTGTGGTATTCTATATTTGGTTATGAACAGACCAGAGTCAATTTTACGTAGCCTTTGGGCTTGTTTATCTATACAATCGTGAAAAACTGACTTGCGGAGAACAGGCCTTGTTTTTTTTTCAATTCCAGAATGTACTAACCATATTTCTACACTCTTTAAGTACTGCAAAACTGCCGCACATACCACAAACTAATAATGGTTATGTTTTTTGGTTGATAACATGGGACCCTTCAATTTGTAGGATAGGTCGATAGAAATCATTATCACAGAGCCTGACACAAATGTGTTTAGCCCAAGTCGTATACAAGATTAGCGTGACAAAATAAAATAACAAGAGATCGAAATAATGTAGCAGCAATGGTAAAAAGGAAAACTAAATGTTAGGAAAGTGGTTCGAAATGATAGAGAGGACGGGTATGGATAAAAAGATACTGGGATTCAAGATCGAGAGGAAGATAAAGGCTGACTACATCCGCCCTATTTTGGACAATCTCCAGTCATATCACTCGAAGCCTCCAAGTACTGATCGTGGTTATCACACAGACCTTAACCAGGTACGTTGCATCTACCTATTATTTATTTTATTTATTTAAACATAAACATTGGTACAAGGAGGCACCAAATAGATATGCGCCACATGAATCATTCGACTTGTGTGAGGGCGGGGATACTGCCCGAGTGCCCAGACTGAGGCAGGTAGTTTCCTTAGGGGGCTACACCCCGAGCCTTGGACCTAAAGGTCTAACTCACAAGGAAATGGGGCATCGTGAGGAGATGCAGTCCCATGGTAGCTGGTGACCGACTCTCGGCTATGTTTCACGGCCATAAAGTACAACAGAACGAAATGCTATGCAGTATATTCGTCCCTCAATTGAGAGACGGATATCTCCCTTTCGCCATAGGTGACGTAAGTTGGCAAAAGCCAGTCCCGAAGCAATAACTTGCATTTCAAGGGGGAGAAACGCATCCCAAACATCCTGTCATTGATACTCATCGTTACCATAAGACACTGCATTTTACCATTACCACCAAACAGGATTATGTCACCTGCGTATTCTATGTCGATAAGTGGACCTCCTGGTAGGAGATCGATGACCAAAAATTCAGACGACGAGAACGTTATTTCCAGCAGTCGGTCTATGATGAAATTAAACAAAAATTGAGATAGTGAACAGTCTTGCCGGACATCAATTAAGGTCGAAAAACCAGATGACAGCTTTTGGATGATGTCTGAAATACTGATCTCCATAATCATTCAATGCCCCAATCAGGCGCAAGAACAGCAAACCCGAGAACACAACCAGTTTTAAGCCCAAAAGTATGTGTCAACCTGGCTCATCTACGATGCTGCCGTAACTTTAAAGGATAGAGTACACGGTTTATGAGTGAGAGTCGTTTTTTAGTACTTGCAAAACCCCAAATCTCTTGGTTGAGGATATTCAGCAGCTGCGTTTGACCAACACTGTGTAAGAAAGATTGCTTAGACGCAGTGACAACACGGTAAATGTAATACAAAGGTTGTCGATTTGTATTCGGTAAGTGATGATAATTCAATAATTATCTTTGAAAAAGACGTTTGGGGGATTTAGTGTGACTCACTAAGCAAAACACGCGGTGAGCAGCACTGTGAACGACCTTGTAACTGTTAGGCGACCTCCAAAATCCAATAACACTGTTACGGCCTATTGTTAACCAGATGACTTTTAGCATCCATAAAAGACTTTTGATTGCAACTTACAAAACTTTCCTTGAGCAAAGTTTGGGAATATTGCCTTGCTGTTGTGACGTCTGTATTAGATAATCTTCAATTTGATTCCTAAGGTTTCGTATACCACTAGTCTTAATATCCGTCATCAGATAACTCCTACCGGTAAATAAACTTCAGCAGACAGTACTATGCGTTGACTACACTCTTTTGTTGTGCATTACAAGCCATAAATCTACTAGCACAAAAAGTGATTACAAGCACGAATGGGAACAACGACTATTTAAGAAACACATTTGTTTAACAAAGTAACTGCGTCACCATTTGATTTAAGCAACTAAATGCTAAGTTAGTAAAAAGAGTGTATGTAGCCCGTAACACGTGATCAATAATTTATTCACATAGAGAGATTCTTTAACCAATATCCCTAATATTTGTGTTATGAGCCTGTATTAATCGACCAGACGTTTTTGCGTTCACCCCTTGTTGCTTCAGTACGACTCCATGTATTTGACAGCGTTGAGTGGATGATAGGTATTCCAGAAACTAGACTTCACCAAACCTAATCAGTATGTGGGTTATTTGTGGACTTGAGTGTGTTTGTCTCAGGATAGTAGAATACTGAGACAGATTGGGTCTTTTCTGTTTCTCTCTTAGAAGATCTCGGAGAGTAATCACGGTGCTTGAAGTCTAATCCTTCACGATAGCAATGTTTCGTTTACTAAACGATGCAATACGGCTCCTACTGTCACTTTCAAAGCATCAGGCATAATAGCTAAACGCGATCTTCTCTATCGCCAAACCAGCATTGTCTTTTCGTCCGGGGCTTGCTTGGTTTTCCCAAACGCCTGTATCACCACTATGGACAGATTGAATGTCTGAGCGTGTTTTTGCAAGGCGCCCGTTAGTTGTCGTATTACTGCCTTAAAACCCAGGTTAAATCATCTCTAATAATGTACTAGCCTCAGAAATCGTCGCGATTTCTTCTGTGATTCAGATAACGGATAGTTTCAGATAGCAGCAACTTCTGCTGGTAGTGGCGTAATATCTTAATAAGTTACCATGTGTCCTGGTAATTATGGAGAGTTTTCTACAAATTCACACTCCCGAACGTTAATAAAGATGTTGTGTTCCTAAAGTCTCATGAACAATCGTATCAGTTGTTGTAGATGATCGTCTGCCATAGCACTGGTGACTAGCATGTTGTCGAAATATACATATACCCCCGCCAAACCTTTGACAATCTGACCAGCGAATCACCGAAAAGTTTGTGTTGCATCAGTCTATTCGAAGAGCATGCGCGAAAATTCATTTAGCCCGAATGGAGTCGTTACGGCCGTTTTACGTATGTCTTCTTAGGGAATGTGAATGTGGTTATAAGCTCTAACAAGGCCAGGTTTCAAAAGACAAGCGTCATTAGTGGACTCGTGGATGTGTGATACCACCATCTAACAGCCATCGTTTGCTCTCAAAGAGCTCAATGATCTCCACAGTGCATTGTTTTCCTGTTATTTTTTCTGGAACATTTATAACGATGAACCTCAAATGCTACCATACGGTCTTACAATCCCTAGCTCCTTCAACTCACCAAATTCCTGTTTTTGTATATAATATCTACTCGAGTCTAACCTTTGTTAACTTGCATTAGTCGTTGGTTTTATCGCTACTGTTTGATTTTGAACAGTGTGCTTAAGACCTGCCTTATTGTATGATATCTTCGCTAGCTCAGTGAACTCTGTTAGCAGAGATTTGCATGGATCGAGCTGGTTTTTAGATACCACCATATTCATAGGAACGCAATAAGTAAGTACTCCTCTTATCTTAATGGTACGGTTGACCATTAATGAGTTGGTGTTGTTGAGAATCAACAAATAAATCGAAGTCCCTTGAGAAATCAGTACTCCTAATGGGCGCGAACATATCTGATGTATTAAAATTTCCAGCAAAACGAAGCACATCGACCAAAATTCAGCGCCGATTTTCTCTTGCCATATGCTGTTACAACCGACTTATTTGCTGCTTTTAACATCAATGCGAGGTTAGCATTTCGACTTTTAATAATAATAATAATAATAATGATATATTTCTGCATGTGCAGGTACACACCGTTCTTACAGGCATGATCTATAAATTACAACATTTGTTGGTTCGCAAAATGCTTCCCAACTTATTAAGTTTATAGTTGTTATAAAGTGAAATCGTAGAGCGCGTGCTGTAAACTATGACCTTGAGAGGGCGCGTATGTCAAGTTTGATCCAAGCGTCAGAAGTTTCATAGATGTGCTCTCAGAGCAAGATTCTGAAAAAGAAAAAAGAGAAACAGAAGAGCAGCAAGGCACTTGGATATGAACGCCAAAAGTTGCTCAACATTGTGTAGTAGAACGGACAGAGGTATAATAAATTAGAATAAATTCACATTATGTCTTGTTAGAGTGAAGTGAAGTCAGAGGCTCCATATTAGAGAATGTACTAATAAAGAACAATGAGTTGTGATGTTTAACAAGTTGGAGTAAGCTCACATGAAGGAAGGGAAGTCAAGGTTGGTACAAGGGAAGCGGTTTATTAGAAAGGAGTGTATATAGAGGGTGAAGTGTTAAGAATACTAAGGACTGTATCTTTTGTTATCTTTTTTTTTCTATCCGATGCCAGCCACACAATCCTGGTGTATAAGTCCGAGTTAGCATATTATAGGTTGTCTTAGTAGAATAGCCAATCCACTATAATATTGGAAACATGAGTCTGAGTGGTGAGCGTAGGAAGACAATCTATATCACAGATTGATTGACTTATTCTCAATCATGAGGAGCCTGATACATACAAAATGTTCTGTCCCCACAAACACGGGTGGATTGAAGTCATCACCCTCACCATCAATGCTTGCTGGTCAGTAACTTCACCCTCCCTCTTTTTGTGATGTTAGGCTCATTTAAGCTTATCTTTGGATATATGTCATAACTTACACAATCCTCTGTGTTTCACAACCTGTTGAAAGCACTATTTATATAACTACCATTTTACAAGCTTATCAAGCAGTTACAAGCTATGGACTGTGGGTAAGGCATCCATGCCGTACTTCTGTTGACTGTACTATAAAGTATAGTTTGCCAATTAGAATATAAGCATTAAGAGGGGTATAATGTAGGATAGGTGTTTATTAAAGCAGGCGCATAAGTATAGAAGTATATGAGTTGTGGATAAGATAACAAGTAGAGAAATAATATTAGTTGCTAGTCAACGTAGTGTACAGAAGATTAAAAAGCTAGTAAAGAATAAACAGGAAGAAACTCACACTTACTTGGTGCTGATGTAATTTTGTGCTGTCCTAACCAGCTGATGGGTAACAGGCTCCATAGATGCAAGTCCACGGGTAGTAAGCAGTCGGTTGTGCGGTTCTCTTGACTTTTTAGGGTGGTGGTGAGTGTCCCTTAGCGACCGAGTTTAGTTTAACAGTAATGATAGGTCCAGTGAGTTACCTGTCTACTTCAAGTGAAGAAACAGGGTGGAAAAAGTAAATAATACAACTGCAAAGTAGGAAAAATAAGGCAAACTGAACTTGGAGTTCATTTTAGTCTAGACATGGAGAGAACCTATGATGTCTGAGTGGGGCGCTGATGTGTTCGTACGTGCAAGATCAGTGCGAGTGAGGGCTTGATCAAGCAGTTTCACAAACGTATGTAGTTCATCTGCCATGCGAGTTTCGGAGGGAAGACTGTTCCATATTATTGCATACTTGATGAGGAAGAAGTTTTTCCGAGTTTTTGATCTGCATTTTTCAACTTTGACCGTAGATACTTTGTTTCGAAGTTTGTATTCACGTGAATCTCGGGTAAGAACTATCTTACATGTTAAATAAGTTTTTGAGTAGTTTGAAGTAGAGAATCAAATTAGACCTAAGCCTTCTCTCCCAAAGGGGTGCTATTCCTGAGATCATGCATCGGGAACTGTAGTCAATGACCGAGTCAGTCTTAAGTACTTTGCGGGTGAAGTCTCGTTGTATTCCTTCCATCTTCAGTATATCAGATAGGCGTAGGTTGGAAAATAAGAACGAGCAGTATTCAACGATAGGTCTTACACAAACTTTGTAAAGAAGGATTTTAGGTTCATTTTGATAGAAATTACGGAGAATGAAGCCAAGCAATTTCCGCATTTTGGATGCTTTGGCTGAGATGTGTTCAGAGAAATTAAGACTGTGTGAGTAATGTACCCCTAGGTCAGTTACTGATGCCAGTCTGGGCAGTGAGTGATTGCTAAGTGTTAGTTCCATTTTAAGAGACGTGTCTCCTATACATAACCAGCCACATTTCTCTATGTTGAGCTCTAACCTCCAGCGTTTGCACCAGTCATCTACCATGTTGAGTTCATGTTGGATTGTTTGCATAGTACTGCGTAAATCGCAAATGTCAGTTTTATAGATGACTTTTAAGTCATCGGCATAGAGGTAGGTGTTACGGGAGAACTGAAGACTTTTGACGGATTAAAACCTTTTATTGTACATTAATAATTTACTGTGTTTTTTGGATGTAATTGTTTTACTTAACTTTTGAACTTGTTTGTTTATATCATTATTTCGGACATTTTGGTTTGTCTTTGGTTTGGTATTTTGGTGCTTTCTTTGTCTTTGGTTTGGTATTTGGGAGTTTTGCTCCGGGAACCTACAAAATTGAAGGTTTGTTTTGTAATTGTTATAATTATTGTTGTTAGAACGACATTTGGTCGATTATTTGTGAATTACGAATAAATTTGGTATCTAAATTGGAACTTGGTTCTGTTGTTAATTTGGGTTCGTAATTTGCAAGTAGATCGATAGTCCGTACTTCAATAACTGGAACGAGCAAAACTTGGACGTAACAGTAGGTCTTACCTGTGCTAAAACACTTGCATATATTGTTGACGTAGATTATAAAGAGCAATGGACCCAAGACACTACCCTGCACAACACCACTGGTTATAGGTCGAGGTGTAGATATATTAGAGTTAATCTTGGTTATTTGATATCTGTCCGTAAGAAAAGACTTGATCCATTGCAAAAGGGGATTTATAATTCCAACTGACTTCAGTCTGTTGATTAGAAGATTATGAGGTACTTTATCAAAGGCTTTCTTAATATCGAAGTATAGTATAATAACTAGTTTCTTCTGGTCACGTATACGAGTAACCTCGTTAAAGAAGTCTATCAGGCATGTACTGCACGACCTTGTTCTAATGAAGCCGTGTTGTGGCGGGTCTATTAGATCTTCCTTGAGTAGGTGACCAGATAGTTGATTTTGTATCACTTTTTCCATTATGCGTGATATGACTGGAGTGATATTTATAGGTCTGTAGTTTTCAACCAGGTTTCTTGGTCCGGATTTGTGTTTGGGAAGAACATACGTTAACTTCCAGGTTTCCGGATATGTACCTGTCTCTAAAGATAATGTGTATATTTTTAGTAACTTAAGGGTGACATATAGTTTATTTCTCCCTCTGTACATACTGAGAATCGTGCGTCCATTGTTTAATTCTATATACATGACAAACGGCTGTTTCTAGGAGTTACTCCGGCCGACACAGTTATCAATAAAAACGGCTTGATAGTTTCCTTGTCGTTATTGTAAATCAACAAGGCAGTCTACATTTTATAGTTCTGAAGCCATATGTTTGATGATATCAGCATATTGAAAGAGATAGGCGTCTTTAAGTAAACGGTCGGCTTCTAATGCGCTGCCCGTTTCACGACCATCTCTGTGGCTTATCGTTTTGAGCCAACCTCTTCAATGTGTGGAGTGCTAACCAGTCTAGAACTCGCTTGTTTAATTACCTCGAGTATCCCGTCAGTTGTTTTGCGATATCTATAACGGCATCGCTCTTTGAGAATGACAGAATCTATTGTATACATAGAGGAAGTCAGAAAAACCAGAGATAGCAAATTCAGTTACTGTCTGTTTGTGTCCTTCGGTAGACTTGTAGTGGCATTGGACAATAGCCACACAATCCACAAAGCTGTGAACACGAGACTACTCAGAAAATAGATATTCAATATTTAACGCGGAGAAATACCTAACAATGGAGAAGGCGCGAACAATGAGTTGAGTGAATTAGAGTTGATCGAACGGCATGGCTCGGCCATGCAGGCGTGCTCCCTGCTGAATGTTATCTTATTTCTTCTATTCATATTAAATATATTGTTCTTTCTCTAGCCTAACCTTGTTCTACATCATGTATTGGTAATTGGTACGATACAGTGAGTTGGCGTAGTCGATGGTGTGACTTCCACGTAAGATCTTATAGATTAGGCAGTTATATCATGACGAATCTACAAATTTAGAATTAGGTCTATTATTAGAGCAGCACTAATATCATAGTAGACCATAATTCTACATTGGTAAGCCCGACTAAAGAAACGCAACCTATTATTGCTAATCATATTTCGACTTTAACTTTCTTGATCTATTTTATATTTATGTTAACCCAATATTCTAATAGTCCTCTAATTAATGCTCACATGTATTATCGTTATGTTATATTGATTAGTTCTCATGATATACTAGCTCAATCAATAATAAAAACTAGTCGTCTATATTAACTAATTAGCTTTGATGGTTCGTTAACAAGCTTTAATAGCATTTACATGCTTCAGCGACATAGACTTGTTCAAACATCAAGCTCTAGCAAATATGACCTGTAAATAACGCAAATATACATTGACTAACAATGCAATCAAGGACTAAATAGTTATCTGGATCTAATTATCAGTGTTCCTTCACCTAACACCTCATCCTGTTTCAAACTATGCACTATCCTGTAATATCTTTTCTTCCGACCACTGCCTGCCTAATTTCATATTCTCGAGTTCCATTGCCAAACAACAAGGATGACACTTCTCTAAAAACATACGGTGAGTTTCAGCCATAAGTTTTCTGCGATCATAAGGTCATTTTAATTGATTCGTTCAATGGGGACCACACAATTATCTGGATTCATTCGATTGTTCTGATCCGAGCGAGTGGCAAAAACGTCAACAACATCAAGCACCCTGGAATTAATTGCCATACTGCATGTTTTATTCTGGATACTCTTGGATCATTACTACTCCTCACGAATGGCGTTATATATTGTCGTCCACTGAATAATCTAATTTTCAAAAATAATCCAGGCGAGTTCAACTATCTTACTTAATGATTTTTGTACTTAACATATATATGTTTTCCAGTTGCTTTTTCAATATATTTGTAAGTGTCCCTAGGCTAGATCCAGTAACTTCTTATAGAATGTTTATAACGCGTCATATTCCTGCCTAAAGTTTCATAAGCAGTCTGGTCGTGTTCATTATTTTTAAATTGTCATATACGTCAACAACCTGCTTGTTAACCTGGCCCGTACATGCGTTGCACTATATCTTCATGTCTTCTAAATTTAGAAATCATCTGAATCGCCTTTAACAATTATAAATAAACCCATCATAGCTGTTCTTTCTAATCGTATTTGGGTTTATGAATTGGTTTATCATATTAGCAGCCTAAAATGCGAACATAGTTTAGATAATAAGATTAAAAATTTAGGTACTATCAACTGCACTAGTAAAACAACTAAATCCTCAGGTAGCTGTTGGCTAAACAAGCGTTTAAAATCAAAACTCCGTAGCCTACTAGAATTAACACTAAACGAATATTTCTAAATTGAAATTTATAATTAAATTAGGCGTCTCGGATTCTTTAACGTTATAAATTTCTGATAACTTCGAATCACCTAAAGCAACAATACCTATTTTTCCACTGACTAATCCTCATTCAACATTATGACTAGTTAAACATAATAGTTTCAGGATATCGTCATAAAGCATTGTCATAACTTGACAATCACGTAATATGATTGATAATATTAATGAAACTGTTAACAAAATCGGTCAGCAAATTGACTTACAATTATCACTAGTGTTGTTTTTCTTTTATCTTCATTCACTACAGATGAATACAGTACGTTTCTCCATCAGATGCTCACTCAGTAAATATCTGGAAACCTTGTCAGTCTAATTGATGGTTTAGCGACACAATAATGCATGCAAATGATCAGTATAAGCAGTCGAGCAAATCTCCTGCAAACTGAAAACATCAATGTCGAATTTACCCCAACACTGACTAAGGTTCAAGCCATTATCATAGACATGAGTTGGGAGTGTACTCCCTTGGTTACAACTTGTGTACTCCTGATAATCACATGAGCGTCAATCACGGTTAATCATCTTGTAAAAACGTATTTGGCCGAGTACATCTCACAGCACCACATCACCTAGTAATGTGACACAGGCTTAACTGATTTCAGTAACTTATAATCACCATATCTCAATTAAATCGTGTCCCGCTTTATGATAAACGGCATACTTGCAACTAACTTGTATGCATCATCAGCCGGCAAGTATAAATATAAATAAATAGTCTATCGCAGATCAGAACATTGAGTCTAGAGCATGTCTCTTACGAACACACTCATGTTTAACGATTTGTTCCTAGCTATCTGTCCAAAATCCATATAATTATCACTCATGTATTTAAATTTTATTTTGATAACCATTCATGTGTATTAGTAGTATTACTAAATTCTATCACGGTCAAGTAAAAATGAGGTTGAGAAAATCTCCCTTAACTAAATAAACCGTATCAAACTAACTGGAACACTAGTTGAAATTCTTTTCCACGTTACTACTTTTGTTCCTTCAGTTAGCCTACTAATACAGATGCAATTGGAATTCAACTCATATGGACAACTTACCGGCATAATCGTTATTTGATTTCATAATTTAAACCAAAACTAATACCAATATTAACATTTCTACAATATTCATTACTTTAATATTTCTAAACACAAGATACTTACTACCTATACGTTAAGTTATTAACCAACGACTATTAGCACGCATCGTTTTATTATTATTATTGTAATCCCATTTTTAATAGCTCAAATAATCTTCACCCAAATTTTCATTTCAAGCGTTTTAAGCATAAAGGCAGAGAATTTAAAATTATTAAATATATTTCCCGACCAGATGCTGCCGCTTTCTTTTTGATTTATCTTTCAGCTTACCAATACCCAGAGGATTCTTATTATCCTTGGTAACCTCCGGCGCGCGACGATCCCATCCAGTTTGGTGTCGAACCAACATCACGTTGATTCTGGTGGGGGAGTAGTGTAGTGGCATTGGACAATAGCCACACAATCCACAAAGCTGTGAACACGAGACTACTCAGAAAATAGATATTCAATATTTAACGCGGAGAAATACCTAACAATGGAGAAGGCGCGAACAATGAGTTGAGTGAATTAGAGTTGATCGAACGGCATGGCTCGGCCATGCAGGCGTGCTCCCTGCTGAATGTTATCTTATTTCTTCTATTCATATTAAATATATTGTTCTTTCTCTAGCCTAACCTTGTTCTACATCATGTATTGGTAATTGGTACGATACAGTGAGTTGGCGTAGTCGATGGTGTGACTTCCACGTAAGATCTTATAGATTAGGCAGTTATATCATGACGAATCTACAAATTTAGAATTAGGTCTATTATTAGAGCAGCACTAATATCATAGTAGACCATA
The DNA here is from genome assembly GCF_000699445.3 of Schistosoma haematobium. Classification (NCBI taxonomy): domain Eukaryota; kingdom Metazoa; phylum Platyhelminthes; class Trematoda; order Strigeidida; family Schistosomatidae; genus Schistosoma; species Schistosoma haematobium. The sequence continues at coordinate 15,012,685 of NC_067196.1, read as the reverse complement.
ATTCTACATTGGTAAGCCCGACTAAAGAAACGCAACCTATTATTGCTAATCATATTTCGACTTTAACTTTCTTGATCTATTTTATATTTATGTTAACCCAATATTCTAATAGTCCTCTAATTAATGCTCACATGTATTATCGTTATGTTATATTGATTAGTTCTCATGATATACTAGCTCAATCAATAATAAAAACTAGTCGTCTATATTAACTAATTAGCTTTGATGGTTCGTTAACAAGCTTTAATAGCATTTACATGCTTCAGCGACATAGACTTGTTCAAACATCAAGCTCTAGCAAATATGACCTGTAAATAACGCAAATATACATTGACTAACAATGCAATCAAGGACTAAATAGTTATCTGGATCTAATTATCAGTGTTCCTTCACCTAACACCTCATCCTGTTTCAAACTATGCACTATCCTGTAATATCTTTTCTTCCGACCACTGCCTGCCTAATTTCATATTCTCGAGTTCCATTGCCAAACAACAAGGATGACACTTCTCTAAAAACATACGGTGAGTTTCAGCCATAAGTTTTCTGCGATCATAAGGTCATTTTAATTGATTCGTTCAATGGGGACCACACAATTATCTGGATTCATTCGATTGTTCTGATCCGAGCGAGTGGCAAAAACGTCAACAACATCAAGCACCCTGGAATTAATTGCCATACTGCATGTTTTATTCTGGATACTCTTGGATCATTACTACTCCTCACGAATGGCGTTATATATTGTCGTCCACTGAATAATCTAATTTTCAAAAATAATCCAGGCGAGTTCAACTATCTTACTTAATGATTTTTGTACTTAACATATATATGTTTTCCAGTTGCTTTTTCAATATATTTGTAAGTGTCCCTAGGCTAGATCCAGTAACTTCTTATAGAATGTTTATAACGCGTCATATTCCTGCCTAAAGTTTCATAAGCAGTCTGGTCGTGTTCATTATTTTTAAATTGTCATATACGTCAACAACCTGCTTGTTAACCTGGCCCGTACATGCGTTGCACTATATCTTCATGTCTTCTAAATTTAGAAATCATCTGAATCGCCTTTAACAATTATAAATAAACCCATCATAGCTGTTCTTTCTAATCGTATTTGGGTTTATGAATTGGTTTATCATATTAGCAGCCTAAAATGCGAACATAGTTTAGATAATAAGATTAAAAATTTAGGTACTATCAACTGCACTAGTAAAACAACTAAATCCTCAGGTAGCTGTTGGCTAAACAAGCGTTTAAAATCAAAACTCCGTAGCCTACTAGAATTAACACTAAACGAATATTTCTAAATTGAAATTTATAATTAAATTAGGCGTCTCGGATTCTTTAACGTTATAAATTTCTGATAACTTCGAATCACCTAAAGCAACAATACCTATTTTTCCACTGACTAATCCTCATTCAACATTATGACTAGTTAAACATAATAGTTTCAGGATATCGTCATAAAGCATTGTCATAACTTGACAATCACGTAATATGATTGATAATATTAATGAAACTGTTAACAAAATCGGTCAGCAAATTGACTTACAATTATCACTAGTGTTGTTTTTCTTTTATCTTCATTCACTACAGATGAATACAGTACGTTTCTCCATCAGATGCTCACTCAGTAAATATCTGGAAACCTTGTCAGTCTAATTGATGGTTTAGCGACACAATAATGCATGCAAATGATCAGTATAAGCAGTCGAGCAAATCTCCTGCAAACTGAAAACATCAATGTCGAATTTACCCCAACACTGACTAAGGTTCAAGCCATTATCATAGACATGAGTTGGGAGTGTACTCCCCTTGGTTACAACTTGTGTACTCCTGATAATCACATGAGCGTCAATCACGGTTAATCATCTTGTAAAAACGTATTTGGCCGAGTACATCTCACAGCACCACATCACCTAGTAATGTGACACAGGCTTAACTGATTTCAGTAACTTATAATCACCATATCTCAATTAAATCGTGTCCCGCTTTATGATAAACGGCATACTTGCAACTAACTTGTATGCATCATCAGCCGGCAAGTATAAATATAAATAAATAGTCTATCGCAGATCAGAACATTGAGTCTAGAGCATGTCTCTTACGAACACACTCATGTTTAACGATTTGTTCCTAGCTATCTGTCCAAAATCCATATAATTATCACTCATGTATTTAAATTTTATTTTGATAACCATTCATGTGTATTAGTAGTATTACTAAATTCTATCACGGTCAAGTAAAAATGAGGTTGAGAAAATCTCCCTTAACTAAATAAACCGTATCAAACTAACTGGAACACTAGTTGAAATTCTTTTCCACGTTACTACTTTTGTTCCTTCAGTTAGCCTACTAATACAGATGCAATTGGAATTCAACTCATATGGACAACTTACCGGCATAATCGTTATTTGATTTCATAATTTAAACCAAAACTAATACCAATATTAACATTTCTACAATATTCATTACTTTAATATTTCTAAACACAAGATACTTACTACCTATACGTTAAGTTATTAACCAACGACTATTAGCACGCATCGTTTTATTATTATTATTGTAATCCCATTTTTAATAGCTCAAATAATCTTCACCCAAATTTTCATTTCAAGCGTTTTAAGCATAAAGGCAGAGAATTTAAAATTATTAAATATATTTCCCGACCAGATGCTGCCGCTTTCTTTTTGATTTATCTTTCAGCTTACCAATACCCAGAGGATTCTTATTATCCTTGGTAACCTCCGGCGCGCGACGATCCCATCCAGTTTGGTGTCGAACCAACATCACGTTGATTCTGGTGGGGGAGTAGTGTAGTGGCATTGGACAATAGCCACACAATCCACAAAGCTGTGAACACGAGACTACTCAGAAAATAGATATTCAATATTTAACGCGGAGAAATACCTAACAATGGAGAAGGCGCGAACAATGAGTTGAGTGAATTAGAGTTGATCGAACGGCATGGCTCGGCCATGCAGGCGTGCTCCCTGCTGAATGTTATCTTATTTCTTCTATTCATATTAAATATATTGTTCTTTCTCTAGCCTAACCTTGTTCTACATCATGTATTGGTAATTGGTACGATACAGTGAGTTGGCGTAGTCGATGGTGTGACTTCCACGTAAGATCTTATAGATTAGGCAGTTATATCATGACGAATCTACAAATTTAGAATTAGGTCTATTATTAGAGCAGCACTAATATCATAGTAGACCATAATTCTACAGACTTTTCATGTAGTATTTTAGCTGCAATGGAGACTTACTCTTCTGTTGCACGAGAATGGGAAGATGTCAGTGGCATGTAGTTCGGTTAAAGGGATAGACTTCATTAAAGCCTGCTTTAACTCATCGTGTGGCTATTCCTAATATGGCTCAGCTAGAGTTTATTGTTTGCTATTCGCCAGCTTGTCCAGAGTCGGCAAAGCTGCATGGCCAAATTCTTCCCGTTGTAAGCGAATACGTCTAGTCAGAAAATAATTTTCAAGACTGATGAACCAAAAATTAGGGTTAGTGAGCCAGAAAGGCAGAATAGGAAGATTAAGAGACCTCAAGGGTGGCTTTTGGAGAGGAATTAAAGTGTTGTTGCCTGAAGATATTTGTAAACAATGAATAGTGGACTAACGGATCAACGTAAAGGAGAAAAATATATGGACAGTAATATTGATAGTAACAAATGATACAATCTCATGACATAGAATAGACTTACTGAATCTCCCCACCAGACCTACTGCATGTTAAGTATCGTTATTTATCTTTGTTTATATTTTTTAAAATTGTTTGATAGTGTTTATGAGATAATACACAACAATAATTATAACCCTCAATAATGACACACAAACGGATGAGTCTTCATGTGATTTAAGCCACGTGCATTTCAAAATAGTGAGAGGAATTTGCGAAGACTGTAACAATCAATCAAGCGAACATGCTCACACAGATATGATAATAATATAAAGATATGCGTGAATTATTACCGCTTGAATGATGCTGTCTGCTAAATAGGTTGATTGAAGGGCCTAATAAAATCAGACTCACATACAGTTGAGTTGCTATAGTTCCATGTAGGATAGTTTTGTCTGCACCAACTGGTCTACCCATTATGTTATATGCCTTTCGTGCCTTAAGGTAACCCTCGTGCTATTAATAGAAGAAACCAGAGAAGTAGTGAATAGGTCTTTATTTCGATCTTCGCGCAGTCACAGTGGAGCGTTGGATTATCTGTTCAGACAAACAAAGACTCTCAACATTCAATATAAGATATTAGGGAACATAACGCTTATACAAAACAAGGAAGTGAATAAATACTTGAACAATACTGTTTTGGCATATGCTTGGTTGTTTGGGGTCAACTCTTAACCAACCAACCTAAGCTGTTACATTAGCTTCCCCCCAGAATCGACTTCCGTAGGAACGTCGGTTCGATTAACCTAACTATCGAAAACACCTTAGTTCTATTTCTCATCCCAAGGGAAAATTATCAACTCCCTCACTGTTTGACTTACAATCAGTGACGACTGACGCTGTCAACGATAGTCCATGGATGTCTCTTCATTTACTAGCTTGTCATCTTATTTTGTAGCATGTGATTTCTTCTACAAATATCGCTGACGGTTTGCTGCGTGCTTTCAAGAGAAAGTGTGAGAATGTGGAACAAGAATATCTGAGGAAGTGCCGCGAGCGGGCTACCCAACACCATGTTGTTGAGGTACGATTTTTCCGTGCTCAGACCGGCTATCAGGTGTTTACTCACCTGCCTCTTGAGTCGCCCTCAAGTAAAAGGTAAAGAAGAATCTACTTCAAAGGTAATGGTGAAAATCAAGCAAACCTGAAGAACTGCTCCACTGCCTGCATAAAATAATAAGATACAAAATGGAAATACATAAATGTAATTGATAATTGTTCGGTTCCATGTAAGTGCTTGACCTCCAGAACGGATTGGTATTCTGGAAGGAAATAGACATAGTGTAGATATCTTGTGCACGAAAAACCATGAAAACAAAAAAAATACTCTTTTGTAATGCATATTTGTAAGAGGGTGAACTTGCTAGAGGTTGGACTCTTTAACAAAATCGATCAAACGCATGACCTTGAGCCTGTGGTGACCGCCTTTAACAACTAGGTGCGTAACCAAGGGTGCAACAGAGTATTGCACAAAACGGAAAAGAATATACGGTTAAGAAGCAAAAATAATTGTGTAGAGTATGCGGACCAAGTACAGTTGTGTCAAATACCCTTTTCTGGTTTGATTTAGCTATGCATGATATATTGAAGCAATATTTCGTCAATTCATCCAAGTAACGAATTGGTTTGCACCTCAGAAGTGTGTAAGTCCTATTACTCATTAGTATTATGAGTGATTAATTGGTGTAAGGAAATATTGAAGTCACTTCCTCCGTGGTCTGACGTGGCTTAACGGTTAAGCACGCGGTCTAGCATTCAGGAGGGCAGAGGTTCGAATGCGTGTGGGGCCTGGGTTTTTGTTCACCAGACCCACCTTCAATACGATGTTTGTTGCCCGTAAGTCGCTCACATATGAGAGAAAATATGACAAGAGGACAGATTGATATATCAAAGTGCCATAATGGAAAAGTATAAGTTCTTTGTTTACATTCATATTATTACTATAGAAGAAAAACTACAAGTTTAGTAAATTTCCATTTTACGTTATGTTTAAACCAACGAATATATATATATATCAGTTATTGACATAAAATGTCTTTTTATTACGCTAATGTTAAGTTCCAGAACTTTGTATGGGCCACTAATAATAATTGGTTAACGTTAACATAGCCATGATAGTCGTATCGTCAGTTCAATGTCATGGTTACTAAACAGTTCCCTTTTAAGTTGTGTTGTAAATTAGGTATGTGGAATCAATGCGGCTAACATAGTAACCTTACAGTAACGCACTGTACTATATCTTCACGGTTATTGATTCTTAAATGTCAGAAATAAAAAAAACTGAATATTGCCAATAAAGATGGGTTATATGATCACACTAAAAAGCATTCTGCAGGAAAACTGGTTAAGTCATTACGTAAGCTTCCTAAACATGAAAAAAATGATGAGAACTTTAATAAGTACTTGACTATGGTTTAATCCAAAATGTTTTGTCTAGAAAACTATTTATTAATAGTAGTATTAATCGTATCAAGCTACTAAACATATCCTCACCCGAAAACTTTTAGAAGTAGTTCATATGGTATATATGTATAGCCAGTCTACGTGAAAAATGTATATAAATATATAAGAAGTACAGCCAACATAGTTAATTAACCAGAAAAAGAAATTATAAAACTCGCCTGGGTTGCTTTTTGAATTCGTTGTATTTGTCAGTGTTAGTTGTATGAGTTTGATTAAAATCCTCAGCCATCGTTTCGGAATACCTAGCTTATGTGTCCAGTATTTAAAAAAAATATTTAACATAACACTTATATATCAAAGGTAAAAGGTCTGGGGATTTGTCGGTGAGGCGGAATGAGGAAAAAAAAATTATTTTTAAGTAGATGCAGGGTGTGATTAGCTACGTGGTTAGATTTTATCCTGCAGCCGAAACTGTCAACATCCTTGACTGACTAATTGGATGTGCCCAGCGAACCGTTTTAGTCATTTGTAAAGATTTATCATCTTTACATTTCGATTCCGTAATGGATTTGTCAGTTAAACGATCTAACAACACGTATGGTGGTTCATGATCTAGATAAGCCGGCTTTAGCCTATCAATACTTACTGTGTCGGTGTTTCCATGATTTTCTATCACGAAATATTTAGATTTTCTTGAGATGACTTTGAAATGACCTTCAAATGGGGGACTGAGTGGTGCTTTTATTTTGTCACATCTTGTCCAGACGTGCGTGCAATTGCTTAGGTCTTTAGGTATATATACGGCGCGCGATTGTTCACGAGTATTAATCGGCTTAAGTTTAGACATGTGGTCCCGTAGTTGATCTACATAATTTTCTAAATTAAGTTTTTGACTGTTAGTATTAGGGTTAACAAATTCACCGGGTAGTCTCAGAGTTGTTCCGAAAACCAGTTCCGCAGCTAAACACTGTGCGTCAGTTTTGACAGATGTTCGTATTCCCAACATAACTAATGGTAGGAATTCTGTCCACTGATTGGGGTTCGAGTGAGATATAAGGGCGGTTTTTAGCTGACGGTGAAAACGTTCTACCATCCCATTAGCCTGAGGATGATATGCAGTGCAGCGTATCCTATTGGAGCCTAGAAGTTTAGCCAAGCTATTAAACAGTTCGGATTCAAATTGCGCTCCTCTATCCGTCGTTATTGTTATGGACGTACCAAATATGGTTACCCAGTTCTGCATGAAAACCTTGGCTACTGTTTCCGCTGTGATATCCGCTATCGGGATGGCTATAGGGAATCTGGTAAATCGATCTATGCATGTAAAAAGATAATTGAAACCGTTTGAACGTGGTAAAGGACCTACCAAGTCGATATGCACATGGGCAAAACGTGCATCTGGTTGCGAGAAAACACCTATAGGTGAATTTGTGTGACGATTAATCTTTGATTGTTGGCATGCTGAACACTCTCTAACCCATTTGTGTACATCCTTCTGTAAATTCGGCCATATATATCTGGCATTGATTAGTTTTGTTGAAGCTTTTGCGCCAGGATGAGACAAAGAATGAAAGTTATTATATATCAACTTTCGCATACTTTTGGGAACGAAAGGTCGCGGAATTGCCTTGGTCGTGTCACAGTAGATTAGAATACCATCGACAGGTGATGGGAACTGTTTAAAATTAGGACTTGAATTGTTTGTTTTAAGCAGGTTTTGTAATTCTAGATCCTGCTCTTGTTCGTTTCTCAACGTCTCGAAGTTTACTGTGGACTGTTGTAGCACGTTCATTTCTAGCCTAGATAAAGCATCTGCCGCCTGATTGTCCTGACCTTTGACATGTCGGATATTGCTTGTGAACTGTGATATATAGTCAAGGTGTCGGACTTCTCGAGGTGAGTATTTATCGGCTCTCGCTTTTAATGCATTCGTCAGTGGTTTGTGATCCGTAAAGACTATAAATTCCCTACATTCTAACATGTGTCGGAAGTGTTTAATGGTCAGGTAGATTGCAAGAAGTTCTCGCCCGAAGGTAGAATACCTTGTTTCGGCTGGAGTGAGTCTTTTCGAGAAGAAAGCAATTGGTTTCCAGGCGTTTTTAACCGGTTGGTTAAGGGTACCGCCTACTGCTTTATCTGAAGCATCCACCATCAAAGCAAGTGGGGAAAGAGAATTCGGATACATCAACGTAGTTGCTTGAGTTAATTTATCTTTAAGCTGTTTAATAGCTTCGACGGCGTCAGAAGACAGTTTGAATTCTTTTGGTTTTCCTTTGAGTGAATCTGTCAAAGGTTGCATTAATTGTGCGCAACCTGGTATGAATCTGCGATAAAAGTTAATTAGACCTAGAAAACTTCTCAGTTGTGTTAGAGAACTAGGTATGGGGTATTGTTTGGTTGTGTCTACTTCTTTTTTGATCGGTTTAATCCCTTCTGGGCTTATTGTGTGATCGAGAAATTCTAAAGTTTGAACACAGAAAACACACTTACTTTGATGTATGTTTATTCCATGTTCATCCAGTCTTTTCAACACTGTTTGTACATGCTGTTTGTGTGATTGCAAATCGGGGCTGGCAATTAACAAGTCGTCTATATACCCCTGCGCAAATGGCATATCTCGAAGTAGGTTATCTATGAATCTTTGAAATGTCTGTGCCGCATTTCTCAGGCCGAATGGCATGCGTACAAACTCGAATGAGCCAAAGGGTGTTGTAATAGCTGTCGTGGGAATATCTTCGTCAGCCACTGGGATATTGTGATATGCCCTGACTAAGTCAATTTTAGTGAATATGTTCATACCCTGTAAACCGTTTGTGAAATCTTGGATATGAGGTATTGGGTACCTATCTGGTACGGTTTGACGGTTGAGGGCTCTGTAATCCCCGCACGGTCGCCAGTCACCTTCATTCTTCTTTGGGACCATATGCAAAGGGGATGCCCATTGACTATCAGAGGGACGGATAATACCCAATTGTAGCATATAATCAAACTCGGCCCTAGCGATTTTGAACTTATCTGGTGCTAGTCTCCTGGGTTTTGCAAAAACCGGTGCACCTTCGGTTTTGATAGTGTGACTTACTTTTAGTTTGTCTTTGGAAGGCTGTGGGTTTGGTTTAGTTAAGTTTGGAAATTCCGCGAGTATATCTTGGAATTTCGCTGTTGTTACAGGGGGAGTTTGAATCAAGTTAAGAGAGCTGATGGGACTTTCTTTGCCTTTTGTGTAATACGAAGTTTCTTTTAGTGTTAATCGCCGTTTCTTGGTGTCAACTAGAAATTCGTATCTCTCTAGAAAGTCCATCCCCAGTATTGCCAGATCTAAGTCGGCTACCGTGAAAACCCAAGGGAATTGCCTCCTGAAACCCTAATCTAGTGTTAAAGTTTTCTGCCCAAATGTCGCAATTTTAGTTTTATTTGCAGCTTGAAGTGTAATTGATGATGTTTCTCGACTAATCTCAGTTTTATTTTGAGGGATGATGCTAAGAGCAGCGCCAGTATCCACCAAGAAATTCAAGCCAGAGTTTCTGTCTCTAACATAAAACAAGCGACTGTTTAGGCGCCCCTCCTCAGTCGTCGCGACCTGGGGAGGGGTTACTCGTTTCCCGCTGTCTTAGAATTATGCTTAGGCCAGGCGCATGGTTGCATGCACTTGGTTGAGTTGACACCAAACTTCCAGTGGTACCAACAAAACTGCCCAGATTGTCTAGACATTTGTGACCTGTTTTGTGACTTGGATCGTGGTCGTTGTGGTGACCTGGTCCTGTTTCTATGACCCATTTGCATTCGGGTGACAGCCTCAGTGAGACTCTTAACACTCGCAATGAGTCCTTCTATTACGGGGTCTTTTGCTGATTCTACTTTTTTTTTGTGATTTATTGTGCCTGATCCAGTTGGAGGACCTCTTTCCATTATTCTGTCGGCTATACGCGCTAAATGAGATAATGAGGTTTCAGGATCTTGTGCATCCAAACAGTGTTGGACGTAGCATGGGAGAGCTTGTATCCATCCTTGTTTTAGGACTGCTTCACCCACTGTGTTATCACCCACTAAGACTTGGAGGTGACGTAAAAACTGTGACGGCGACCGATCACCTAGTGTTTCACCTTGAAAAAGTCTTTGGATTCTTTGACTATCTGATAATGATAAACAGTTCATTATCTCTCGTCTTAAGATGGTGTATGGTTGTGGTGATGGTGGATTTAAAATCAAGTCACGGACTTCTTTGGCGACTGAAGGAGGAAGGATAGAACACAAGTCTCTATAGTGAATTCCTTCAGATTTGATATTGTGTCGCGTGAAATAATGCTCTAGTTGAGCAAACCACAACTCAGGATCACTACGATCAAATTCTGGAAGTCGGGATTTCGTAGTCATAACAGTGTCTATCTCCACTGGTGACAAATCATCCAGATTATGGGTTTCTATTGAGTCTGACATGAGGTATGTGACAAATATAGCAATAAAGTTAGCACGAAAAATGGTTACTATAACACGAATAACTTAAGATAATACGGAATAAACTAGTTATGTACTCAACTTAGTTTACGGATAATCAGGTCTACTTTTACGATTAAGTAAAAAAAATGTTAATAACAGAAATGAGGTTGAATTTGTGTTCAAAAAGGGCTCGCCACTTTGGTGCCTTAAGGTAACCCTCGTGCTATTAATAGAAGAAACCAGAGAAGTAGTGAATAGGTCTTTATTTCGATCTTCGCGCAGTCACAGTGGAGCGTTGGATTATCTGTTCAGACAAACAAAGACTCTCAACATTCAATATAAGATATTAGGGAACATAACGCTTATACAAAATAAGGAAGTGAATGAATACTTGAACAATACTGTTTTGGCATATGCTTGGTTGTTTGGGGTCAACTCTTAACCAACCAACCTAAGCTGTTACATGCCTTTATTAAAACATCTCAAAGTTCCCTGTAGCCTAGCTGTCATGAGTTCCGAAGTCTCTTTCCTTGAGATTCATCTCTTAAAACTAGTACTATGCAAATAAACCTAGGCCGGAAAAATTTAATGATGCACCTGAGTGGAGTTCACCAAAAAGACTGATTATGATCAATGAATCTTGCATAGTAACGTTAAAAACTGTACAAAGCAGAGCATACAAGTGCTATGAATCGATAAACACAATCTCTGAGCGATATTTTCCATAGGTGCAAATAATATTATAACAACGAACTTGTAAGATCAACTTAAAAACAGAATATGAAACAACTACTTAACAACTGACAATAAGGCTCTTAACAACTCAGGAGCGATATTGTGTGAAAAACGACAAAAATATCACCAACAAAACAACCCCTAGGTGACGGTTTATCTAAGACAATAAACTTTCCTAACAATTACAAAATCAGACATTTGTCTTATACAGTAAAGTCAAATGGAGTCAGTCAACAAGAACTTCACTTATTGTGGTAACCACTATAGATCGGTATGTTGAGTACATTAGAGTAAAATAGTATTTAAAACCCTAGCAGTAACCAAAACTTGACCAGACCTCAGAAGATGTAAGCAACACAGTAATAATAATTGTACATGAACCAAAAGCAAAACAAGAAACACACAGATACAGTCAACGGCAGAAGAAACGAGACATATGAAGACTGAACTAGGTGACGCTCAAGCCGAGAAATTTATGGGGAGAGATATCCTCTTACTTTTTACCGTTACATGTAAATGGGTTCTACATGAGGTGCCTCGTCTGGTCACTTAAACTGTATGGATGATAATTTATGATTTATATCCGGGTTGGAACTTGTAGTGACAGTGAAGCAACGTCGATCCCTAGCCACATGATCCCTCATGTCGAATTCACTAAGAGAAACTTCAAACCAAGAGTTGATTAATGTGTCATGAGCAGGGTTACACTTTGTACAGCCATATATATATGATGACTGAACGTCTCACTGATTCATATAAGCCTAAAGTGAAGTTGTAACAGTGAGAACTAAGTTTAATACACCGTATTACCTGGAACATTAGTATTCAATTGTGAAATTGGTAACCATTTTCAGCGATAACAGAGTCCACAATCTCCTCCATTTGTGTAAGCCTTGATGACTAAATATTTTCACTGGCGTGTATGTTTTATGATATTTCTACATGCGGAGCTGAAGGGATATATTTTTCCTTTTGGATTACAGGAAAATATTCAACCTCTTCGCCTGGAAACAAATTTCAAAACTTCGGATATTCCAAGATTGATAGAAGGGATCAGACTATTTTTAAAATAATGCTTCTTTGTGCTAACGGAGAGAGTAATAAACAGACTTTGTGGCCAGAAAACGTTTTCGTCAATTCAAATTGAAGGTCTCCCATTTGTTTGTTCGGGTGTAAGCCAGGCTAAACGACCATAATCACACTTTGCCAAACCCCTTCACAAAACTGGCACAGTCGACCTGGTTTCAAATAAGCGTCATGGTGCGTTTGGGTTTTTATTATTAAACATACTACGTGGAAAAATTGATGAAATAAGTTTAGGGAGCATTTTGTCTGACACTACTGACCAGCGGATTCCTTTTCTTGTGTTAAGAGAACCTATGAATGCCTAACACATAAGCTTAAAAGTATTAGGTGTAGGCCTTGTAATGAAAAGACTTGTTATTTCTATTCCGTTAGCCGGTTCCTTTACATTTGCAAAACCCGCAATTCTAAATATTCCAGTACCTCAGTGCTGAAGAATTATTCAGTGACTCACTTTGATACAATGATATCAAAAGACAAAATGGAGAATAACGTTTGTGTAGAGACGTAGAAAAATGTAGAGAAATAGGACGTATATGGTATTAGTTGGATAAATACTTCACGTAACAGGTAAAGCTGCCAGGTACGACAATACCTTCTACAATCGGCCATCGGAGAGAAGTTATCTTAGCAACTCAGAAACAATGATTCGTCCACAACGTTTGGGGATAACACGGACCAAGTCGTTAAAATTTGGGCAGTTAGTTACAAGATACTATTTGTACAAGAGATACGAGAACCAATTAATTAACTGCCCGAAACAACAAGGCTTATCACCAAAATGTTAAATTTTCATAACTGTGTACTCATTATTGAACCCGATATCTGACTACATGTGATTGTCAGGCGCATTAAGCCACTCACACTCGTTAACTTATGCTCATTTAATCCTAATCATTGTATGTGAATGCTTTAAATATTTTTCCGTTGCCTTTCCACCTATTTATCTGTTAGTCATAGTTCATTATTATATTAGCATAAAAACACGAGACACCTCAACCAAGCGACACCATGAACAGCTTGGGTTACGATACAAATCAGACCAGTTCCGTATTTATTTCACCACACTTGATCCTGGTGCTGATGTCAATATAAATTTAATTTAGTAACGGATAATTTTAGTTATTGTTATTCCAGCTCCTAATTAATTCGTTTACTGACTGTCGTAGATTTAATAATATTGAATATAATACTTTCCCAAGAGGTACATAATAAAGTTTACATCTCTCGGGGATTGGTAAAATCCAACAGAATCAATCAAGAACACAGTTTAGTGGATCACGTTTAGCATTATTGCACTTTGGAAGCTGGGGAAACATGCAGAGCAGCGTGCGTTCACAAGTCTGGAAACGAGAAGAAAACGGAAAAAATTGGTGCGAGAACGCGTAGAATGTAATTACACTTGATTGTGGAAGAAGACTACCCGTCGTAAAGGCACATGAACTCCCACTAAGTTTACGTAAGACGTGACAAACTAACAGAGCAGTTTCTGTGGAAACGAAGTAATGCCACTACTTTATTGCCTAGAGGGTGGAAAGATCAAGAGTACATATCGGTCACTCGGTTGCAGGCGGACCCTAACACCATATCCTACAAGTCTACTCAAAGTGGAGGTGTTAACTGGACAGTACTTACTTCACTACCTACACCTGTTACCTCTCGTGGAGGGGCATAGGCCACCCACCAGGATTCTCCATTCAACTCCCGGACAATCCTCTCTAGTACTTTCAAGATGCTATTCATCTTTTTTATGTCTGCTTCTAATTCTCGACGCGGTGTGTTTCTTGGTCTTCCTCTTTTCCGTTTCTCTTCAGGATTGTAGATAAGCGCTTGTCTGGAGATGCAGTTTGATTATTTGCGTAATGTATGTCCTATCCACTTCCAGCATCTTTTCTTAATTTCCTTTTCATCTGGAAGTTGGTTTGTTCCGTCTGATAGTAGGCTATTGCTTATGGTATCCGACCAACAGATATTGAGTATCTTGCGTAGGAAATTGTTTATAAATACTTGTACTGTTTTGATGATGGTTATAGTAGTTCTCGAATTTTCAGCTCCTTACAATAGGATGATCTTAACGTTCGTATTGAAGATTCTTATTTTGAAATTGATTGACGGTCGTTTTGAGTTCCATATATTCTTCAACTGTTGAATGCTGTCCTTGCTTCACCAATTATTGCCTTAACATCTCCATCGGATCCTCCTTGTTCGTCGATGATACTGCTCAATTACGTGAAAGTTTCCACCTCTTACAGAACTTCTCCATCAAGTGTGATTGGGTTGTTGTCCTCTGTGTTGTATTTTACGATCTTGCTTCTTCCTTTGTATATATTAAGACCTACTGATGCTACACTGACTATCTTCATATGCATTTGTTGGTGGGTGAAGTTTTCCACCTCTTACAGAGCTTCTCCGTGAATGTGACAAAACAACGCTATCTGGAAATAACAAGTCGAACCATAACGAACATACTCATAGAAAATGAACCTTCACGAAAGAGTCATCACATGTGTTCACACGGATACATACTGAACTGTTTTTGTGGTAGAATAATGTGTAATGTGCCTCTTACAATAAAATGGATCTTTTGGCCTGATGAAATTCTCGAGTCGTAACAATGAGAGTTGTCTTAGATACTTAGCGAAAATATGACCATCACATTAAGTATACCGGATCCGTATCTGCTATCTGTACATAGCTGAAATAATGATGCAAATCAATTATTTATTAGGACATTCAAGCAACAACTCTGCCTTTAGCCCTTCTAGAGTTACTGCCGGTCCTAAGCCCGTGTAAAGGAGGAGGGTTGGGCATGGGTTTAGCGCCCCCATCCCATAGAAAACTAACTCGCTAAAAAAACGCTTACCAGAAAAAATTATTCAAACCATTTTAACTCTGCCCTGAGAGTTAGAAGGTCTTCATTTAGAAGAATTATGACGCTTCATGGTGAAAGCCGAGTTCCTTCGGAAGCCACGAGGCCGATGCCCCTTCTAGCAACCAGAGCAAAAACTTTTGTAGGTACATGGAACGTCCAAACAATGTGGGAGACCGGGAAGACCAGTCAAATAACAACGGAAATGAGGAGATACAATTTGGCAGTACTGGGAATCAGCGAAACCCACTGGACCCAAGCTGGACAGAAAAGGCTAGCTACGGGAGAGATGCTGCTATACTCCGGTCACGAAAAGGAAGATGCTCCACACACTCAGGAAGTCGCTCTAATGCTGTCCAAAGTAGCACGAAATGCACTTGTAGGGCGGGAATTTCACGGATCCAGAATCATCAAAGCATCATTCAAAACAAAGACGGAGGGGATTTTAATGAATATTATCCAGTGTTATGCACCCACCAATGATAGCAACGACGACATTAAAGATCAATACTACGAGCGGCTGCAGTCAATCATAGAGAAATGCCCAAGAAAGGACCTCACCATTCTAATGGGAGATCTAAATGCCAAAGTCGGAATAGACAACGCTGGATATGAAGATATTATGGGACGACGTGGACTGGGACAGAGAAACGAAAACGGAGAACGATTTGCAAATCTATGTGCATTCAACAAATTGGTCATAGGAGGCACAATATTTCCACACAAACGCATATACAAAGCAACATGGATCTCACCAGACCACACTACAGAGAACCAGATAGATCATATTTGCATCAACAAAAAATTCCGAGGGACAATGGAAGATGTGAGAACCAGGAGAGGTGCTGACGTAGCTTCAGATCACCACCTAGTTGTAGCCAATTTAAAACTGAAGCTAAAAAGAACTGGACAGGTGGACAAACAGCAATACAAAGGTTCAATACAGCCTTCCTTCGAGATACTGGCAAACTCAATGAATTCAAGATAGCTCTCAACAACAGGTTCCAAGCCTTACAAGATCTACTGAAGGAAGAAGAAACTACTATGGAGGACAACTGGAAAGGCATCAAAGAGGCATTAACTTCAACGTGTCAAGAGGTTCTGGGTCCAAATAAATACCATCATAAGGAATGGATCTCTATAGAAACACTGGACAAGATCAAAGAAAGGAAGAACAAGAAGGCAGCAATAAACAACAGCCGAACACGAGCAGAGAAAGTCCAATCACAAGCTAAATACATAGAAGCAAACAAACAAGTGAAGGGGAGCATTAGAGCCGACAAGAAGAAATACGTGGAAGAACTAGCAACGACGGCAGAAAAAGCTGCTAGAGAAGGAAATATGAAACAGCTTCACGATACAATGAAGAAACTAGCAGGGAAATACAGTAAACCAGAGAGGCCGGTCAAGGACAAAGAAGGCAGGACAATCACTGAAATTCAACAACAGTGGAACAGATGGGTAGAATACTTCTAGGAACTTTTGAATAGGCCGGCCACAATGAATCAACCGGACATCGAAGCAGCGCACACAGATCTTCCTATAGATGTCAATCCACCAACGACGGAAGAAATCGTAATTGCCATCAAACAAATCAAGAACGGGAAAGCAGCAGGACCTGACAACATAACAGCTGAAGCACTGAAGTTAGGCATCGAAGTAACTACAAACATGCTTCACCTTCTATTCAAAAAGATTTGGGAGGAGGAACAAGTGCCGATGGACTGAAAAGAAGGACACCTCGTCAAGATTCCAAAGAAAGAAAACCCGAGCAAATATGAAAACTACAGAGGCATTACACTACCGTCAATACCAGGGAAGGTCTTCAACAGAGTGTTGTTGAACCGGATTAAAGATGCAGTAGGCGCTCAACTTCGAGATCAACAAGCTGGATTCCGTATGGATCGGTCGTGCACAGACCAAATTGCAACACTACGGATTATCGTCGAACAATCAGTTGAGTGGAACTCGTCACTATACATCAACTTCATTGATTATGAAAAGGCGTTTGACAATGTAGATAGGAGAACATTATGGAAACTTTTTTGAAACTATCAAGTTACTGAGAAGATTGCCAACATTATTCGGAACTCATACGACGGACTACAGTGCAAGGTCGTGCATGGAGGACAGCTGACAGATGCATTCCAAGTAAGGACCGGATTCAGACAAAACTGTCTATTCTCTCCCTTCCTCTTTCTTCTGGTGGTCGACTGGGTGAGAAGACCTCGACATCTGAAGGAAAACACGGAATACAATGGACAGCCCAGAACCAATTAGACGATTTGGACTTCGTAGATGACCTAGCCCTCCTATCCCATACACACGAACAAATGCAGATAAAGACAGCCAGTGTAGCAGCAGTCTCTGCATCAGTAGGCCTCAGCATACACAAGGGGAAAACTAATGTCCTCAAATTCAAAGCGGAGAACAGCAATCCAATCACTCTTGATGGTGAAACTCTGGAAGATGTAGAATCCTTCACATACCTGGGAAGCATCATCGATGAACAAGGAGGATCAGATGCTTACGTAAAGGCAAAGATTGGCAAAGTGAGGGCCACATTCCTACAATTGAAGAACATATGAAACTCAAAACAACTTTCAACCAATATCAAAGTCACAATCTTCAATACGAACGTCAAGTCAGTTCTACTGTGTGGAGCTGAAACTTGGAGAACTACTACAACCATCATCAACAAGGTACAAGTATTTATAAATAGCTGTCTTCGCAAGATACTCAACATCCATGGATGAATAAAAACTGGAAGGAGTTGAAGAGGATTGTCCAGGACAGGGTTGGATGGAGAATGCAGGTGAGCGGCCTATACTCCTTCACGAGGAGTAACAGGCATATGTAAGTAAGTAAGTACATTCAAACAACGCTTCTTAAGTCAAAAAGAACCTGAAATCGCGGATAGTTTCTGAATCTCTTCATCAACTGGTACATATTTTATTGAAGATATTGGCTGATCATGAACAAGTTTGAGATTAAAAAGTCCTAATAATAGTAGTCAGGCACAAATTTTCTCGTCGTTGACGTATTGACGTTCTTGGTAAGCTAGAGTAAACTAACAACCATTCGGAAAGGGTATTAATGAACTGGGGCATAAGGAGAGCAAGATGAAAGTATAGAATTACAGATCAATTTCCTTGCTATCTGTGATTTCAAAGGTTATTTACAGAGGCACTAATTATTATTTTCTCTCGGGATTCTGAAGTGATACAGTTTTGTACAAACTAATCTCTATCTTTAGTCGAAACATATATTTACATCTTGTTGTTCTTTATATCATGACTTACTGGCTTTGGAAACGTTGCGTAGGAAGAGACGTGAAACAGCAGTTTTGTCAGACACCGTCTGTCTGTGACATCTTCAGATATTGTGTAGCTTAATCACAGGCTTATTCAAATTTATCTTCAAAAGTATCTGGTGGTCTTATTTAGATATTATAAACTATCAAATCTCCTTAACATGAACAGGACCTGGCCTCATTATTTTCACTGAGCACGTTTGAGTACGTTTGAACCCCCTTATTTCTAACTTCTGGTCTGGATTTATGATCCTTAAAAATAGAGATATCATGGACAATAACATCTACGAGCACTGAATATCTTTAGAATATTTCGGATCACAACGGGTAATGGCTGTAGAACCAACGAGATCTAATTATGAGAGAGACGTATTGGCGGAAGTTTTCATCTTTTCTTCGAAATACGGTCGTACCTGCAGTTAAGAGCACAGCAAAAACGTTAGGTTCACTCAAAGCCTCTGGCCGTTTCGTCTCAACGGCAGCTGCCGTTCCGTATTTGGATTGCTGTGGCCTGGTTATGTGCTCGTTGGATTCAATTTTTTATGGTATTGTCATACTTAAGTAGGCCGTTGCTGCAGTGGAATCACAAAATCATTCCAAAGAGCATTAACTAACTTTTCTCTTTTTCATAGTCTACAGTTTGGTCCCATTATTGCTCCGTAACTTGATATTGGGAACTAATCGCTTTTTTCGAAAACTTTATCGAATTTAGAAAACAGCGTAATATCGGATGGAATACCACGATATCCATAAGGTAACTACTAAAGACAAGACAATATCCAGTAGGTGCGATGATTAAGATGCACGACGGCGATTGGTTCAACTTGTTATCAAACCTATTTTTTGCACGGAAGAATGTATTCAGAAAGCGGGGAGAATAAGCTATCAACGTCAAATATTAATCATATTATTTTCCTTTCCCATATTAGTTGGTATCATAGTTAGAAGTATTCAAATTAATTTACTGATTAAGAATTCTCGAAACAGTGCAATTTGAGGCAGGTAGAACTAGAAGAGCACAAATGAACGTATTATATTTGGAATTCCTAATCAGAGTACAATTAAGTGCAAAGGAATCAATAGTTCTCACAAATACCATAGTGGTATATTCTTGCGTCAGTTTCGTCAAAAATAACGATACTTATGAAGGGTAGAACTGTGTTTGTTTGTATATTATAAAATCACGATGTCCAAAAATAGCTTAAAGCAGAATCGCCTGTCCTTTCCAAACTGATCAGTTTAGAAAATAAAGGCGAACATAGGAGGTCTTTGGGGTTATGTCAATGGATGGAAAATAGGGGGTTCTGTGTGTATTTAGGCGAAAACCAGACAATTCTGCGGATATTTAGGCGAAAATCCGACAATTATGCGGATATTTAGGTGAAAATTCGATAATTCAGCGGATATTTAGGCGATAAGTCGGTAATTTATCGACAAAACGGCGAAAAAGGGGGAAATCCGCATTATCTCCCCCGGACAGGCGAAAAAAGGCGACATTCTGATGCGTTTTCCCCTTTATTTCCCCTTTGTTCGCCTTTATTTCCCCTTTTTTGGTTGTCTGGAGAAACTGAAACATGTTCACGTCTGATAAGTGAAGACATACAAAATGCTCGACAAGTTGCAAAAATTGTACAAGAACCCATAGCTTAACTCATTCTTCATTCGAAGAACTAATATTTTAGCAATTTCACTAAACAATATTTATGAGTTTAATATTTGAAGTTCTCCAAGGTCAGTCCCTGCATTTGCGGATACTATTTTTAAATCTCTTCGAAACCTTATCAAATCGTATTTTCGTTCGTCAGTATGTGTCAATTTAACGCTTGTGTCGTAGCTAATTGTTATCAGTTTCTTTAGTAACTAAACGTAAGTGCATCATTCAAAGGTTACTAAATCTACATGAACTTCCTCAAAGAACGTTCATTGAGGAAGTCCGTTGTACCACGGACTATTTAAGTTATGCATACTTGAGCTTGTGGGCGTTTCAAATCCGATAAGGGTTATCAGAAACTAGACTCCTGATGTGAGTGAATAAATCTATAGACTCCAAGATAATACATTTTCAAACGACTTCTCTGAAAGAAAAGACAATTCAGTACCATGTTGTCGTCTTTCACTCTCCCTATTTTGGCGAAAATTTTGTCCGGTTTGGGTAAACTTTGAGGAAATCGCAATAGAAAACTTTTAGGGAATTGGCATAAAACCCCAAAATTTACAGGACTGGAGAAAATCCGCAGTTCTGGGGCAAATTTAGGATTTTCCGCCATATTTCCACAGAATCTTATGACACTTTTGGGATTTTCCTCAAAATTTTCGAAGGTTGGGAAAAACTACCATATTTCTCACGACTTTGTGGAAAATCCCAGAGTTTTCCGAAATAGGGAGATTGGGCTATAATGCAGCTAACTATTACTAAGTTACCAAAAAACCCATGAATACTCCGCAATTTGATTGTTATAAGTCGGTGAATGCCTTGGTTTCCCTTCTTTTGTAATTTTCCCTCGAAACAGTTTTTTTGCTATGATTTCCTTACGACTGTTCTACCGTCTGTTCCTTTTTTTGTTCAGAACTTATAAATGATTGGTTTCATTAAAATAACATACCAACATAAAATTCATTGTTCTGACAAAAACCCTTTAATTTCAAGGGAAATTTTCAAGTGTTTATCAGAAGGCGACAGGTTGGATCTTTTTATTATTTTGTAAGACACCTGTTATGTTTGGTGTGTACTAATGTTACATGTATGCAATCGTTTGCTCAAGTAATGCCTAATTTAAACATGTAGTTTTGTATAGGAGGTTGGATCGGCAAGTGGCTTCGTTTTCAGTCAGGCAAGACCGTTAGTCTTGATGAGTTGTTCACCAACATAATTCCACAATGTAGGTGCCCAAATAAAACCATTACTAGTGTTCAGTTTAACAGTCCATTCTTTTCCATATAGTTGAAAAATGATTACCAGATTTAAATTACATATAACTAGTAATTTTTCCTTTCATATTTTCCAAATAGTGCTCACCTGAGACAAAATCATTGAAATTACAAAATAGTCATAGAAATCCTTCACATTTTCATTTCATGCCTTACTTTTGTCACTATAAACATGATAATATCTAGGATTTTCTCAGTTTCGTCTTCGTTGCTCTTGCATGTTCTCCTTTTACCCTTTAATGTAATATGTCTTCACTTTCTTTTTTTTACACAGATTAGTCTAATGACATTTCACAGACTTGATTAAGTATTGATGGTCTAGCGTGTTTTGCAACTTTCCATGCCTCGTTTGTCCTTGCTCACAATCTTTCCAAGTGTCTTTCATTCACATTTATCAACATTATCAGTTATTTCTGGTTTACTATTTGATGAACAACTTGCTTTGTCGCAAGATATAGGACTACATTCTCGACTGCATCGTTCGGCGGAATTGAACTTTTCGGATTTTGATGGGCTTAACACTACTGATTTGACCAATGTATCGTATGAACTAAAAGGGTTTTATAGTTTAGGTGACAATCTGGTTTCGATTAGGGGTCGAAATTCATTAGCTACCACAGGATTGCCAAATTATGAACATCATACTGGAGTAATATCTAACCAACCCAACAACACTATTATTTCACACAAGTCAGAAGGGAAAATTTTGTTTGAAGTTGTGACTGCTGCAACGGCGTCTGAGGAAGCTTTTCTCAATCGTTCTTCTGTTTTGTTTGTGGCTGTTTCGTTCATTCTTCTTATGGTGATCAGTTTAGCATGGCTCGTATTCTATTATGTTCAGCGGTTCCGGTACCTACACAGCAAGGAACGAGTTTCCGTAAGTAGTTTTTTCAAACAATTGTTAAGTTCGTGGTGTTAGAAAGCAAAAGATGTTTTTTCGACAAATCGTGACAATATTTGTATTGGAAACCTCATATTTTGTCTTTTGTTCTTTCCAATTATTAGCAAATGACTGTCTTGATCTCTATGAATCGCTATCATCAGACCTAGCTTATGATTCGAATTTCGGGATATACATTATGCTCCATTTCGTACTGAGTTTTGCTCATTTTTGTGTATTTTCACTGTTGGTTTCATTCCCAGACGATACTTCAAGGTTTTATATTCAAACACTGACTGACTACAATTTTGAAGGTTACTGTCCTTGCGTAGCAGAACTTTCGTCTGTGTACTTTTAGTTAGTGAGTTTACAAAATTTGCACTAATCCTTGGACTAAACGAAAGCAGTATCGATGACAAAATTATATAAAGATTAATAATGTAGACGACCTTGGTGAATGTCATTTGGCATAACAAATTTAAATAGTAACTAGCATAGTAGTATATCTTTAAGGTCGAGATATACGTCTACAGGAATTATCCCTGTTCCAAGCACCAATCAGAAAATTGCTTGATTTCCATGTGTTTGTTGGTTCCAGGCTGTAGTATAGTATCTAACGTATATGTTAACTAATATATTAAATACTACTATTGGTCAGACGTATTCTCTAGGCTGTTACGAGGGAATTTTCACCCTCTTTATAAAATGGGACGATCAATAATAAATCTAGTTCCTCAATGTTCGTCAACATCTCAGTGTATCTAGCTGTTCATACTGGATTATCATACTTAAAGACTTTATCCACTTAACTCAAGCAGACCATCCGATGTCTCCCATTTCAAGTTCCTTTTTACTGTTTCAACTTTGAGGACCGGAGGCCCAATACTGGTTTCTTATTTAGGTTGTTGATAATCGGACAGTTAGTGAGTAGCTAAACTCTGTTTAAAATAGTTCTCAGCGTCTCATCCATCGTCCAAGAGTTATTGCCTGACGGCAGATGACTATTATGTATTTTTAGCGTTACTCTGTTTACCTACTCGGACGTTGAAACCATTCACCACAATTCTGTTTAAAAACCTGGGTTTTAGAAAGAAGCAGGGCAGTTTTCGGAAGATATCTTATACATAAATTGGTAAATTCAAATGAATTATCACATGTGTTTTGCCGGGGTTTTCAAAAACCCCTCAACTTCCTACAGTTCTCACTAGTGAAGCGTTACCGATTTGACACAATGTTCAAACATAGAAGGCGATATATGTAGATCGGAGCACATTTTTGGAGATCAGAAACAACATTCCATAGTTCAGAGTAGTTAGCGCTAGTCAAGAATGAAGATAAATATTGAGAAGAATAGCTCATAGCAGGGATAGAAGCTAGTGTAGACAATCATTACGATAACTGTTTGCAAACTTGAGTTTTGTTGCTAGTTCTCAGTCTCACACACCATGAAAGGATTTTTTATCGAGAAACCTGAAAGCGAAATGGAGTAATCATTGATAGTTTCATCAACCTTGAGGGACGACTTTAGATAGCTAGGAATAACTGATTGAACCTGGTGGTGCATAGTTCCTGTCAACGGTTATTTTATTGATATTAACTCAGTACTACCTTACCGTTGACATCGAAAGTCCATGAGTGATGGAAGGTGTGGTATTTTTGTAGTTAATCATTGGATTCTTCTGTTTGTGAAAAATATAGCATCACTGGATATGCAAATTACTCATCTAAAGAACCCTACTTCCTCTCTGCACCGATACACTTGGCAGGACGATTTCTTTTTCAGACTTAACATTTCCGCCCAATGAATCTTTCTGGCATATCAGTACTCCAACGAACACACTTTACAGCCAATAAAACTCGGTTCATCATGGTGAATGGGACCGAACACTGATGGAAGCCAGAAGCTACAGCCGCGTAGATATTAATTAATGACAAAAGAATAGGTTCGTAGTTAGTAATAAGTTTGTTTGTCTGTATTTACTGAAAGAACATCCAGCTTCTTGTTAGTTCAAGCTGTAAATGTAATGCAAAGCTTCCTTTCTAGTTATAGTCGCACTCCTTGATCGAACTGACATCAACTGATAAACCTTTGGCAATCAGGGAGTGCTAGACATGCTTTTTCCTTATTAGCGACTTCCTAAAGAGCCGCACCCACAACCCCCCTGAGATCAAATCCTGCACCTTGTGGAGAGCGCCCAAAATGTGTAGCCATGCTTTCTAGTTTCCAGTCAATGTAAGTTTGCGATAAATATTTTCTTTAAACACAACTAATCTCAAACTCCGTTTCACAATTGGTATTGTATTGTTTGATTATATTTAACTATTCATGCTTTTTAAATGTTTGTTTTCTAATGTTTCAGAGAAGACTTACGGAATTGGCGAAAAAAGCTGTTGCACGTATACCTATCAAAACCCTGCATTCTGGAGATTGGGTAATTTTATCCCACAATTTTTACTTGTATCCTTATAATCAGTGTTTTAAATATGTTTAAAGTTGTCGCTTCGATTTCGTATACCAACGAATTTTAGATTGCTAAATATTGGCTTGAACTCCGTAAGTAATACATACATCTTCACAGACGCATGTAAATGACTCAATAACAAAGTATATTTCGTGCCATCGGTCCTGAATAACACTTTCTTTTATGAGAACTTGTTGTAGTTCTCGTTTGTTTTAACTGAAGTAGGTCGAGTGAGTTAAAACTTGCGGCTCAGTGACTGAAAATCGAGTAGTACAATGCACTAACCACTGAATCAACAATTTATTATATCCAGAAGTTAATTTCATTTTTTATTCAGCCGACATAACAGTTTTAGATAAAGCTTTATATTTCCTTTACTCATGTATTCATACTGATAAAGTTGGTGGTCAAAAATATAATTTATTCTCTAAAAGACCTACTACGGGGGGTACGAAGTGTGCAGATATATTAGATTCTGATATTCTTGTTGGCCGTAAAATTGCCAGTTAATTATTGGATGCAGAAATTAGCCCTTAATTTTCTTCAGACTATTCCATATTATGCCTTCACTTGTTCGCCTTAACCTACGTATTCGACACTTGAATTGGTCATTTCTAGGCACATTAATTCTTATACTTCCCCAAATGTAAATCAAGTTGTCAGTGACTACACTACACTATTACAATAGTGTTCTCGTTTAACTTTTCACACTTTTGGAAAAGGTAAACAACCGGTAAAGAAGGTGTAGTGAAGATCGAGGATGCAGATTAGTGTTACCTTTAAAGTCTCAATACTACTGAGTCCCAAGAAACTTGCTTGCTGGGTAAGTGCCAGTGTAGTGATTGAGCGAATAGCTTGTCAAAGAACAGGTGAAGTTGAGGTTTGAAAAGGTTTTCACAAATGATCTTTCATGTATACCCAGTTTTACTTCCGGTCTATTACTTTTTGTCAAGAATAGTTCAGGAAAATAATGGTAATCAGCTTGAGAAATCTTATATCTACTTTTCTCTATATCTCATTAACCTACACGGAGCTTTTGTTGCGTTTTTGGATATTATTAGTATGGTAATATTTTTTATTGAATAATCAGAAGGTATTGATTTCTGATCAATTTATTTGTAGGAATTCCCTTTCTATTATTATTATCATTATTATTATTAGTAGTAGTAGTGTATGCTACTTTTGTCGACATAAGTAGCATATAACACCAATCAGAAGCGGGGACGCCTGGCAGCAAAAGGTTGGGAAGATTGAGTCGAGGAGAATGGGAACAGAAAGTAATAGTTTTGTCACTGTTGATTAAATGGTTACTTTGAAGTCTACTTATTAAATTCCCTCATTATAACTACTTTTTTTACCTAACATTCACACAGCTAGTGGCTTCTGGTAAATCATAACCAAAATCTTTAATTATGTTAATAAATGTTTGGTAATCACAAACGTCTAACCCAGAAGTGAGATACTTTATTGGTCCTGATAATAGTTTATTTGTACATACATTTCTATTATTGTGTTTACTATTGTTTTGAAAAAGCTTTCTCACCAACAAATATCCAATTTTCATATTTTGCCGCAGGAAATAACTTCGAACTATGAACAGTGCGCAATATGTATTGAACCTTTTAAAGCAATGGATAATATTCGCATTCTTCCTTGTCGGTTAGTTGTCCTTTTCAATTAAAACTGAATCTGAGTTTTCGAATAATGTCATTAATAATACGGTTAACAAATACTGAATTTGAACAACTGAAAAGTTACAAAAAATGATGGTGAAGATTGTAAGATATCTCGATCAGAATCGGGTTCTTATCGGTTTAAATTAGAATAAGTTAATCTATGATAACTCGATTGGTGTCCAGATCTCTAGTTTAGTATAGTAAGATTTATTTGGTTGGAAACCATATTCACCGCTAATAATTAGTTATGTTTCGTTCACTGTTCAACTAATTGTGTAGAGAAAACAATAGAACTGAGTAAATCCAATTGTTTAAACCCAGTTGCACTCTGTTAAGGAGTTCGAAACTAGATCGAAACAATTGTTCAGTGTTCCTCAATTTTTAATCTTCCTCTATTTGACGTCATTTTGTAACGAATTATTTTCAAGTTGTTTTTTTGTTGTTGAAATAATATTTTACTTACATCATTTGACAGTGTTAAACTTAGTATGCAGAATGTCTTAATGTGGTATCACGCTCTTGATTAGTTACACTCAGGGTTAAGTATGTCTCCATGTCACGAGGTTGTTGCTTTCAATTAGTGGGAGCTTCAGAAAACGGTATTATTTGTTAAAGAAAGGTAATTAGTCATTAGATTACTGTCTGAAGACATTCAGGTACAATCCTGACTAGCGAAACCGGTTCTGAATAAGTGTCTTATCATCAAAACAGGGTAATAAATTTGTTAAGTATATGATACTGAAAATCGGCTATACTGTCATTGTTACCAACGACAGAGCCAATGGTGTTTGGTGTGATGTTAGTAGTACTCGTTTTGTTCACGAATAACTTCATCATAATTGTTCTTTTGGGATGCATCCTAGTTCGTTGGAGTGTATCCTCCAATCCCTACCCGTTGCTTTTTTAATGACTATCAAGACAATGTAGGAAGTGAAAAAAAGGATTTATCAAAGAGAAAAATACAGGCTTAATTCAATCTATAAATGGTCAGCAATATCCAGCACAACTCTGAAACTAACCCGATAAGCAAACGGAAACAAAAGCTCATCCTTTGTAAACAAACTATTAAGATAAAAGTAAAGGAGTTTTGGGAATTCTTTATATTTACAGTTAATGTTGGACCCTAAGCAGCAAAATAAAACGGTGTATTAATTGTTGGGAGAATCAATAATAGAGGAGAACTAGAATACGCAAGTAATATACAACTTACTACTTCATGAGGAAAACGCAGGAATCATATAAAGAATATGAATTTTAGTTGCCCCAAAATGCCCTGGTACGGCCGAGAGTGGAGAGAGTCCGCTCTCCCTCTATAAATGCTCTCACATGGCCATGTACATACAACCACTGCCAGGGAAGTCCTACTCACTGCCTTCTCGTGGCGGCGGTGTTGTTTACGAAATTGAGAGGACGAAAAGCGAACGTCCGGCGCTTTAACCGGGTTGGTGGACATAGAGAGTTCACCTAGGGCAGTTGGAAAACCCCGACTCCAAACCAATGGTGCACATGGGCTCCAGGATCCTGAGGGAACAAATGGTGTATGAACCAATCGTTGATCACCGGCTACCATGGGACTGCATCTCCTTACGTCTCTCCACTGCCTTGTGGACCAGACCTTTAGGTCGAAGGCTCCAGGTGTGGTCCCCTAAGAAAACCACCTGCTTTGGTTTAGGCACCCGGGCAGTATCACAGCCCTCACACATATCAAATAAGATCTGTGTGGCGCATATGTATTTAGTGCCTCCTTGTACCAATATCTATGTGTTAAAATAAATGAATAATGAATTTTAGTATTTTACCTATATTCGTTTAATTTAATCGTACTTGATTACTGTTTTACTCAACTTACAAAAACGTTGGACAAAATGCTACTGTTTTTTCAACAAAAATCCTAGCTAAAGGGAAAGTTCATCAGTTTACCAAAATATTTTAAAATCTTTAATAAAATAGTTAAAGCTACAATATTGGATTTCTTTTACCTGTGTTAGCAAGATCAAAATGATTGAATATGTTGACACATGAAATATTAAATTCACTCAGGATTCTTACCATTTAGCACTAAGCTTAATATGAAATTTCACTTTCTGTCATTAGACTAAATGATTTTAGCTGGATCATTAAATAGTATTTAATTTCAATGAATATTGTTATCACTATGTGACCTTTCAATGTTTGGGGAGGATACTATTTCGACTTAATCTTTTACTTTTGTTTTTGTGAAATTTCATCGCTTAAATCCTTTTTCGTGATGGTTACTTTTTTTAGACATCACTTTCACAAACTTTGTATTGATCCTTGGCTTCTGGAACAACGTAGTTGTCCTATGTGCAAACTGGATATTTTACAAGCATATGGTTTTCGCGCGGAGTTGTTTTGCAGTTATACAAACTTGGAAAGCTTATCTAATCAAGTACTCTCTACCTCTGGTCCAACTTTATCCATATCTTCAGTTTGTTCAACTTTCTCTAATCTGGTAACGGGCAATTTTTCCAGCCCACGAACGAGTAATGATGTTTCTGTGATAGAAAGCCTTTCGTTAATTACTAGTCAACCACAAATTATGAGTAACCTACTGACAGTCGCACATGGATCTCCAGTGACTTATGTCGTACTAACTGGTACTAATGGTTTCGCTAATGCTACCGACTCGATAATAATTCATGCTCAGTCGTTCCCTAAGACGAATGAACAGTCGAGTCTTGAAAATCCAGTTTCAGCTCCACTCATTCAAAATGATGACATGACTCTACCAAATCGTAGTATGACAAACAGTATTACCATCCCATTGTTATCAAATTTATCTATCCCTCCAAAGCAGTTGGCTACTTCGTCTGTATGGAGCACAAATCTCTTACCAGTATGTGTTGTTACATCTGTTAGTATATCAGAATCATGTCAACCTAGAGCGCTTATGGTCTGCGAATCATTCCTTGGCAATATATTTCATCAAACATGTTCTGTTGTGACCGCAACAGTAGGCTCATTAACTGGTCATTCAATATCCATGTCTAATAATAATAAAGAGGCAACAACTTCGACCACTCAATCGTTAACGGGTCCATTATGCTCAACCACCCATGATTCAGAGGTAAGTGTTCAATGTTTTTATTGTATTGACTGCATTTTATTTCAATAAATGCATTTATCGCAACATGAATTTCAAAGACAACACCGTACTTTTAACTATACTGGAGTATTGTGATAGTAACATGTTTCGCTTGGACAACCAAAATCTCTTCTGATAACGTAAGGAAGGGATTATAAAATGTTGCTCTACCAGAAGATTCTCTTGTTGACTTAGAATCCTCAGGAGATATAGTTGTTTGGTGAAGACACCGAAAAAGATCCATTTTTCTAATGGCTCTAGGTAACAGTGCGAGCATGTTTGAGATTCATTTCTTTTTATCTAAATTCAAAATTTTACTTCAGGACTAGTCTGCACCAACATCTGAACTAGTAATAGGGAGTGAAGTAGTTAAGTATATTTATCACCACTTATTTCGGATTTATTTATTTATTTAAACACATAAACATAGATACAAGGAGGCACTAAATACATATGCGCCACACAGATCTTATTTGATATGTGTGAGGGCTGTGATACTGCCCGGGTGCCTAAACCAAAGCAGGTGGTTTTCTTAGGGGACCACACCTGGAGCCTTCGACCTAAAGGTCTGGTCCACAAGGCAGTGGAGAGACGTAAGGAGATGCAGTCCCATGGTAGCCGGTGATCAACGATTGGTTCATACACCATTTGTTCCCTCAGGATCCTGGAGCCCATGTGCACCATTGGTTTGGAGTCGGGGTTTTCCAACTGCCCTAGGTGAACTCTCTATGTCCACCAACCCGGTTAAAGCGCCGGACGTTCGCTTTTCGTCCTCTCAATTTCGTAAACAACACCGCCGCCACGAGAAGGCAGTGAGTAGGACTTCCCTGGCAGTGGTTGTATGTACATGGCCATGTGAGAGCATTTATAGAGGGAGAGCGGACTCTCTCCACTCTCGGCCGTACCAGGGCATTTGGGAGCCTTTTACTTATTTTGGAAACCTCATTACATCTGGTAGGTTGTTGCCTGACGAGATCCCGGAACGGATTCAGAAAGCCCACTTGGCTTTTACCAACTTATATCACTTATGACGTAGACAAGATGTCCTTCTGGCACAAAAGAACGAGTTTACCGCACAATAGTTCACTGTTTTACTTTATGGGTGTGGAGCATGACCATTAAGAATAGAGGATATTCATAGGTTACTAGTATTCGGTCACAGGTATATTTTAGGACCATCAAATTAACAATCCTAGAGTTAGACGCAGAGTACTAGGTAAGCATGGGAAAGGAATCGACGAGACAATAACTCATTATCGACTGGAATGGTTGGGACATGTATTACGTATATCTGTCCACGGGCTTCCGCGGCGCCCAACGATGGCTAATATAGGAATAGATAGGAGAAAATTTAGGGACAGCCAAACCAAGACATGGGATCAGTCATTGACTGTTCTAGTGAGCCATGTAGGTGGGTTGCGGTCAGCATGTTTATCGTAACCAATGACAAGCGATTTTGAACGACATGGATCGAATGGTTCTCATTAGCGCAAGGTATATCCATTCTATCTTCGCTTAGATCCTAAATTTCCAAATTCCTCATACATTTATCTTAATACTTCATTAATTTATGTTTTCTCGCGTTGTATCTTGAATTCCTAATGTTTTTATTGTCATTAATTCTGTTACAAGCTCTACTTCTCTGGAACTTGCCTTGACAGTTTCATCTCGCTGTGCTAAGTGGATTTTGCAAACTGAACCTATGTACACATGTGCCAGGTTTTACATTATGTTTGACTGAGTTACTGCTTGTACTGTGTAAAAATATCATAAACCAGTTTGGTAGATACAAATTAAAATGTTTATGTATATGTATACTAATAACTCAGAGAACAGCTTTCAGAATTTTATATTTTAACTTATTTGGCTCATCCTAACAATTAATAGGTTTTAAAAGACAAGTATCCTAGTTATTAGATTTCTAAACTCTACATATTTAGTCAAGCTCCTAATATGTTTTTATTTAGAATTATCATCTTTCTAGATGATTTCTTTTTTTTTTTAAGCTAAACAGTTAAACGATTTTCTTAAAAGCTATTTGTGCCGTTCTCTATTTCCTCCTATCCTACATTTAGATTTTATCAATACATCAAATGAATTTTATTTACACTAACTGTCCAGGACATTTGACATCGCAGACAAATCTGTCTGTAGAACAACCACAGGCAACTTGTCCCACCAATAATCCAGTTAATTTAAATTCGTCACAATATCCAATGAATCAGCGTAATTTGCGTATAATAAATTTTAAAAATATATTTCATCCTGATAAACCTCTTAATAGTAACATTCCTCCTCGAAATGACCAATCGTCTGTGAATGCATTTCGTAATTGGTTTACTCGCCACTGGTGTAATACATTTTATCCACAGTCTAACAGTAATAAACGAATTAATCGTTTTTCGTACAGTTCTCCTTCATATTATACAACTAATTCTACATCTTCAAACAGTCCTAGTGTCAATACAGATGAATTTGATCAATGTAAGTCAAATTTAATTAATTCCAAACAACAATCATCCAGTACATCAAGTACTAAAGAATGTTATGTAACTGCTGTTGTTGAAGATGTACCATCAGAGACAGGCAATAGTTCTACACTATCTGAATCTATGAATATACTTAATTCAGATCAGTTTACAATTATTCATTCTACAAATTCGGCATCTAATAGTTTCAGTCTACATGGTACAACATTAAATTAGCATTTTCTCATTAATTTCAATTAAATAATTTTATTATGTTTAAAATTGTTTTTCAACAAATACATTTAATGTACACATACATTAGTGAATTCGTATTATATTTTGCCATTTGTTGGTTTGATTATTTTGGAATACAACAAAGAAATGAAACTCTCATATTTTTATTTGCTTCATTTACTTTAAATTACTTCTTGTACACAAACTATCAATATAGTTAAATACTGCTTAAAACAATTTGTTCCTTATTATTACTATTGATGTTGTTGTTTAACAGTTATTAAGCATTCAATACGCACTATTTACTTGTTGTATATTTTTCAGTTTACGTTTTCCCATGGGCTATATATTGGTTATTTTTACGATGACTGATCATACCCAATTATGTTTTATCAATATACTTGTTAGATTTCATTGAATCAAACCATTACGCCCTTTGTATCATTCCCTAATATACTTGAATTCATAGAAACCCAGCGTTTATGCTGTTGTCTGTTGAGTGTGTGCAATGTTCCGCGTGTGATCTCATTTAAGCTATATATATATATATAACCTTTTCTTTGATTTTTTTAATTTTCCGTATCAAAAATAACTAAATACTGGAAAATTATCTGTTATATTACTGTTGTCGTGAATTTTTTTAATCGTTCACTATTTGTTTCTTTGTATTTTCTGAGACAGAACGATAATTCATCGGCTCGTCTATTTAAAAAAACCTTCAGGTTAGATAAAAATTCTTCCCAATAAACTTTTCATTATAATTATATGTTTATTGTAGAATGATCGGTTCTTCTTTACATCGTTTTCCTAAACAGTTTTTGACTCTTCATTTGTGCTGTCCTAACTTTTGTATCTAGTATTTTTTAGCCGCGTTTAATAAATACATTGTAGATCTGCTATAAACTTATTTGTTACTGATGTTTGGTGAACATGTTTATGAATCATCAGTAAGTCATTCTATAGGCATTAGGGGTGAGGCTATGGTTAGAATGTCAGTCGCAAATATCTAACAAATGGTAAGTCCTTGAAATTGAGTGTTGTATTTTATAACGAAAGCATACAAAGTGCGGAATCCGACTGAATTGATAAAAATTACTTCATTTTATAAAATCTAATTGACACCTTTGTATATTATTGTAATCAAAAGTATCACTTCCATGCTATATGATTCTTAATTCGAAGCAGAACTCTCCAATATTATTTATTGCATAACGCTAATAAATAAAAAAATTCGTCTAAAGTTCATTCAGGTGCATCATGATACAACTGTAATCATAGCAAGTACCAATGACTAACCATAATCATTTAGTCATACTGTTTACGAAAGACGGAAACTCATTGCTGAAAAACAAGACAAGTGGGATTACTGTGCCATGTGAGTCTTTTCATTTACAATATGCTACACACCGAATACTAAGGGGTTTATGTTTGGTTTTTTACCACTTAACGATTAATTATGTTCTGATAATACCTATTAATTTAAAATACAAAATACTTAAACTCCATGTTAGTTTACTTCTCTATGAGCACAAATATACACATACCTGTTGTTACTGATGTAATATTCAGTTGACGAGTACTCCCTTTTTAAAGAAAAGCATTTCATGTTTTAATGTTATTCGTGGTAATTCATATATTATTAAGTAACACCTAATACTTTTTTCAGTCTGTCAATGCAATATAAGTAGGCGAATGAATTTCGGTGATTTCCCCGTACATTTTCTTCCATAAAACGGGGATGTATGCAAAAGGTAATCCGAGTAGTTCAACGTCATTTAATGGCGGCAATATTTTTCCCGTTGCTTGATATTTTCGTTTGTAAATCATACGTGAAATGATCCCTGCATTGGAAATTGAATGACTAAAATATCTTATCACCTGATAATTACCTTCAATTTTTACGTTCTCCTAACCTATGTGTAGTAAGCATTATTTGTGTCACAAGAGTCGATCTTCAATTCCTAGCGTTTCCTGTCATAATTCTTCATTTTGTGATTCCTAGGCGCGTTATTAAACCTTCTACATTGTTTTTGTATATTTGTTTCGATCAACTCATCTTTTTTTCATTTTGTCCAATTCATTGCAATCATATCGATTTTTAAAACTGTCTTATCCTTCAATGTGTAAACTCACGAAGACAATGAATGGATTTTTTTATTAAACTGAATTATTCACATTATCCAGTTTTAACAACTGAAATCTTATTTTAGTTCACAAGATGATACTGAAATTCACGAACACTGAAGTGTGCATGATAAACCAGGCAACATCAATTAATTCAGTCTTTACTCAGACATTTAGACTAAATATTATGACTTACGTAGGCTAAAGTTTGGAGACTCATCGAAAATAGTATCGAATTTTTCGATCTGTCTAACTGAACACTAAGATTATACGAATCAAAAGTTCGGAATTCTGATTACATGATTTTGTTTAAATGGTTCGAATGTCCTATTACTACTGTTAATACATATGTTAATTCTACTATTTCATCAACTTGGACATGATTTGACTATCATCATCTATCTATTGCGTTAAACTGAATTATTAGCCAATTGGTTCTCGTCTTAAACTTAGAGAATCTATTGTATTGAGCAGAGATTGATTTCGTTGACTTCTTATGACACTTATTTTTCATGCTGTCATTTGTACATCAAATGTTACATATTCTGTTAGTTTAGTGATTAGTCAAGACATTTTAATAATATTGAGTGTATTTTTAATTTTACAAGTGCATTATATGTGTTTTATATCTTACATATTAGTCTGGGTTACACACCATGAATGAACCAAGCTTATAGGTTAAAATAGATGGATAAGGTGAATTGTTGGTAAGTTTTGTGTATTCCAAAGCCAGCTCAAGGAGCATAATAATAACACTCTTGATACATCACACACTTTTATTTTACAATTTCTAGGAATTTTTTTCGTTGTCATAGGTGTGTTAACCATGTCTGATGTAGGGTATAAGCTTGTTTGTTTCAATACTGGAGAATTCAATAATATGAGCTAGGAAGCAAATACAATTGTGTATGAAGTTGCTTAATTACACTTATGATAAGTTACTTGTATTGCTGATAAATAGTATGATGTTAAGTATTGGTTGTATATAATATATCGTGTTCATATCCTACGAGATACCAAAGGTAAGAATTCTCTACTTAAACAAATAGAATATTATAGATCTACCAATGTAGCTTCAAATTATTTCTGTGAATAAAGTGTTTGATGTGTGCTGTAAACAGAATTCACCTTGCTTAGTTTTCACTTGCCAAAGTTCGTTTACACTACGTATACAGAAAGAAATGCTAAATGAGTAATTTCCGGGCTTTACTGTAGCGATTGGTCAATCTGCTCGTTCTATTGAAATAATAAACACCTGGACATATTGCATAGTTTTTATCAAACACATGGTGCCAGGAATAAATGGTATCATTATTTAAATGTAACTTAGTGTAATCTGTTTTTTGCATTTTGTTCCATGTTCATTATCATAACTGGGCGGGGGGATAAATGACAAACATAACTTCTGAGGACAGTCGAACTTTCTGTGAATTGTTGCACATTTTATATGTAGGGAGATATCTAGTATGAATGTGTGATAACGTTTGGAGTGTTCGACGATAGAAGCACAGTACGCTGATGGCTGTGAGTTGATCAATCAGAAACAAGATAACGCCTCTTGTATTTAGCGTGAACTTTTATGTGCAGTTGCATAGTTTGTATACCATGATTAATTAAGCATGAATTGTCAATAACTGGTTCTTAAATTGCTTGGAATCAGTAAAAGTATCTATTATACAACCAAAAATCTAATCTAAGATGATGCCTAAGCTAAATTTTGAAATATATGTGCTCCTAAAGTAGATGGTGTGCTACAGTATTATTGGATGTGATTCAACGAATAATCAATAGTGTTTGTTGAAGCAACATAGTGTTCTACCTTATTAACCCTTACTCTAAATCTCAACCGTAGGTCTCGTAAGTTTGTAAACCGAATCCAATCTCCCTATTTTGAGGGAAAAATTTTCTGTTTTAGGGAAATGGCACAACATAAAAATTTTTGGAGATTTCCTCAGAATTTTATACAACTTTCGGAAATCTGTCTATACTTGTGGTGTGTGCTACTTATATTGACATAAGTAGTAGGTGATGTTAGTCGTGAACAGAATGTTTAGCAGCAGAGAAACAAGAGGATCGAACAGTAAAGAATCGAGACAGAATGCAATTTATATGAAAATGCAAGGACAATGAAGTCTGAGTCATTTTGAGACAACTGATGGATATTTTACAAATTAATTACTTTATGATTGTTAGATTTTGGTAACAAGTCCTGTAATTTTGTGTTAAATACGTTCGATTGTCCCCACTCGTTCTGTTCACTACATACTGATTGTTTAAAACCCAAAATTTTGGGTTTTTCCCCTAATATTTTCACAGAATTTGGGGGGAACTATCATTGAAATCTGAGGATTTCCCAAGAATCGAGTCATAGCCAATATCATTTCATGATGAAAACCCTAACCGTAATGCAAAAAACTAACTCAAAACTCCAGCTTCACTGTTGATACATAATGCTAATAATTTCGTTTTACAACTGACGTTATATGGTGATGAAAACTATGGAGTGATAGCCTAACTTCTAAAGTGTAAACTTGAAATTTGCCGATACTACAAGAAACAACTTGACATTTTAGGGTTAACTGTTTAGAACAACTATATTATTTCATTGTTATTTCATTGGTGTTTATTGTTTATTAATTTTATAACTAAGTAGCGTCCATTGGTTTGCTGATTAGTCGTTCAAAGTTGTTGATATGGTTTATTTTTACCAGTTTGACGGATGATGTAAAACTTCGTATGACAAAACAACAAAACCACTGATCTTAGCAAGTATAGCGGGCTACTTTACTCTTTACTTCAGTCTTCGGTAATAATTATATGAGGTCTGTCGACTTATATTCATCCTGGCATTTTGTAACACTGGAGGTTCAATCTCGTTTTGAATATATATCAACAGAAGGTGCTGATATTACGTGTTCTGAAAGCGAATTACAGTAATGCACTACTCGGTACGAGAAACGAAATTCTAGACGTAGACGATTTGATCTCGACTTCCGAACTTTATAAAAACGTTCTCAAACGACCAGTCCTAGACGGAAGGAAAATATATGACATAATAATACCAAGTTCATCGTTCAGTATACGATAAGCCAATATCAGATCACCTCGTATTCTACGGTAAGATAACGGAAATAAGTTCCAAATGTGGTCTCACGGAAGTCGGGTATAATAATTTGAACAGTTTGTCATCTTGTAGCGGTAAATAAATCCCCAAAATAAATTGCTCTAAGTTTCCGACATTGGATGCTGACCATATGCTTTAGTGGATTCATCTAGCTGAAGGCGCTCGGTCATGCATCCGCACCAGATCACGTGTGGTAACGCTATGCTCAACATCTACCGCAATCGCTAGCCAGATTAGATCAGGGAATTTCGATATATTGGTAATCGCCAAACACACTCTTCCAATCTCCTCTACTCTGTCTTTTGATTTCTCTGGGTGGGAACGAATTATATTAGGTGTTACTGGTAAAAGCGTTGTCGAACACTGAATACCTGTGTCATTTTCAATCTAAATACTGGAAAGACCTACGAATAAACCTTAATACCTTTTAGCCTTTTGCAGCAACAGCCTTGCAGTGACTGGTGGTTTTGAGATCACTGTTTAGTATGACTCCCAAATCTTTGTAGTTTCTTACTTTGGGTAGCACGAATCCAAATACTGTATGGTGATGTGAATCATCATAGTTATTTAATTGCATCTCCACACTCTTGTCAGGATTTACTTCTGGTGAACACCTGACCATCCATGCCACTAATGAGCTAAGATCATCCTATCTGACATACTGTGTATGGGTCTCTATATCTTTATGTCATCGGAAAACAGTAGAACGGATGACTGCTGCAGTTGTCAACTGGTCTACGAAAAGTAAAAAAGAAGAGGACGGAGGATTGAACCTTGGGTAACTCCACTTTTCAGAAGTCCCCACGAGGAGAGAGCTCTATTAATCCTTACCCTTTGAATCCTGCCATGGAGAAAGTCACTTATCCAGTCTATGACCTTATAATGGATTCAAAACTTTCCAGTTTGAATTTAAGACCCGA
This sequence comes from Schistosoma haematobium, assembly GCF_000699445.3. Classification (NCBI taxonomy): domain Eukaryota; kingdom Metazoa; phylum Platyhelminthes; class Trematoda; order Strigeidida; family Schistosomatidae; genus Schistosoma; species Schistosoma haematobium. The sequence goes on along the minus strand of NC_067196.1, from coordinate 14,974,240 downwards.
ATACGGGACCTTATCAAAGGCTTTACTTAGATCTTTGAAAATCACATCTACAGAAATATTCCGATCTTTTGCCGAAGCCCGATCTTCTCTTGAAATGAGAATATTTGTCAAACATGATAGGCCTCTCCGAAAACCATGTTGTTCTCTGTATAAAAGATTATGCCCTTCCACATATTTTATGACAGTCATCCGAATACTCGTTTCCATTAGTCTTACAACTGCACTGGATTGACTAACGGGTCTGTAGTGACTAACCAAGTCTCTGCTCTCAGTCTTATACACCGGACTTATTATCGTGTCTTCCCAGTCTCTGGGCAGTCTGAACTGCTGCAGATATTTGTGTATCTTGTTGTTTGAGATTGTGTGGTTTTCTATAGACAGTGTGGATCATAGAGGTTGGTTGGTTGCATTATATGAGTACTCAAGTGACAATTCATGTGCTAAAAGAAGGTGATTGTTCGAAAAATAATAAGTTAATTAACTGATTATGTGTAAGAAAACAGAACTGAAAGCATAAGAAGGAATAGGGATATGATGATAAGAGCCATAAGGATTAGTCACTAATATGTAGCCACGACAGCCGTTATAATTTACTAGACATGCATCAGACGGAGCTGGTAATACAGGGGCGAGTACTAGTTTGTCAAGTCTCGTCCTAAAACCATCCACTGATGGGTCTATTTTCTGTTGGGATGAGAAAGCCTTCCAATCTGGGGAAAATGCTATGAGGATTTACATAAAAATCTCTTAATGAGAACGACCCATTCAGAACCTGACCATTCGAAAACCCACTAATCGGGGATTTTTCTCACCGTTTTGTCGCCGGGTTTCTAGTTCAGTGGGTGCCGATTTCTGTTTCATTCTTTCTTCTAGAGACATACCTTTTCTAACTCGAATGTCGGTGTTGTCGTGATTATGAGGCCTACTTAACAGAAGATCACGTTTCTTCTCCGACCCTATGATTACTATAAGGAGTCTATACGGTCAGGGTTCAGCACTATCGTCGGTCCTCTTACCTATTCTTATTAGTATTTTGACCCGATCCCCCTTAGAGTTATTTTGCAAGATCCTACGGATATATTCTCCGAGATTTTCTAAATCATAATAGTGTCTAATTTTGGTATCAGGTTCGTTTGATTCTAGGAAATTACGTACGATAATTGTCGATGAGATTAAGTTTTTCCCAGACACGCTAGAGTAGAGTTCTGACCTACTTTCAGATTTTGGTAGTGTATTTTGTGACTACGAATAGGAGTTCGCCAATGAAATGGTAATCAAGTGGGTGTCGCTTATAGCTTTGTCTCCGCAATGTCGTCCTTTTTTTCACTCGGGACAGCCACACCGAGACTACTATACACAGTATCAGTTTTATCCGAGTCTTCGGTTTCTACTGTAAAAGTGACTGCCCATATCAATATCAGATGACACTTCACTCTTCATTAGTTCCGTCAATCACAATTGAGTGTTTAACACATCCCGTAACAACACGTGCCACTGACACGAATTTTATGTGAAATCTACACCCGTGTGTTAGATAATATCATTTCTTGACAAAATCATTGGGCATTCATTTATTAGTTTTCATTACTCAGGTTATAACTCTTTATAATTTGTGCTGGAATAAAGTTTTTCAGACCATTAGTCGCTTCATAACAAAACACTTCTCGATGATTAAAAAGGAGTTCTAAATTATCCACAAGCTTTGCCTTCGCTCTCATTGATTGTTCTACAACATTCCATGTTGTCCAATTTCGATCCAACATCAATCTACAGAGGAATGTTCTTTTGTTAATTCATATAAGTGAAGAGGAACATATGCAGCATCCAGTTTTTGGTACGTTCGCGAATAGAAATTTTGTACGCTCACGGCTTTGAGTGGTTTGTGGAGTGAACTATGGATTAACCAGCCAGAAAGAAGCCTAAAAATGCCACAGATATTTATGGTTTGACAGGGCTTTTTCCATAACACCTTCATGATAAAAAAATCCTCCAAAGCACCGAATCAAATGTCAGGAATGAATGCGTTTGAAAACATTTTAGTAAAGTCGTCGATATGCTAGGAAGCGTTTCATTTAAGCTGTCCAGTTGTTGCAAGGTATACGTAGTGCGGCGTACTTACTAGTGGTCTGGTGCGAGTGTGTTGCAGAGTGAGTTAGGCTAGGGGATGTCCAGTGAAAGGAATGAGGTCAGCATCAGTGTCGAAGACGTACTAGACTTACTGGATCCATTCGTCAATACAACTCACTGGCTATCTATCGGGTTGGTCACTATCTTAAGACGCGTGAAACCATGAGTTTAGACCCAACACGCTTGCTATTTGTAAATGCTCTTCTGATGGCTGCTTTTCCAACAGCATCTAGTCATTAAGTAAAAGGAGCCACGTAGTACAGAATAAAAATAAAAAATGTACAAGACTCCCAAATCATCGTATTTCTAGTCAGTTTTTCGTCCTTTTCAGTTGCCCTGAAAAAAGAAAGAAATAGAAATGTGATTTCACGTCAAAACACACTAGTAATTGCGCAAGGAAGTAAACATGTGGAAACAACCGGATATATATCAGCAGTTATATCACGCAACGGCGGGGGTTAATTTGGCTTTAAAAGGACGTTTCTCGGATTATTCCACGAAATATATATCTATCTATAAGCATGTTAGAAACGAAAGGCATTTTGTTTTTGAAACGATATTAAAAAATGAAAAACAGCCAATTATTTGTGTGACGCGAAACTCCATACACATCTATACAATCTGCTAAGTTTAGTGATCGTTCAGGTACTCTTGAAACACGACACTTCCCACAGGACGCACTGTTTTGTGCCGCTGGTCGGATATGAGAAGGGCTCCGTCGTGATCATTAATTGTCTGGATTGACATAGTAATCATGAGGGTTGTGTCGTCTGATTGTTAAAAAAGAAAGTGATTACAATTAGGCTTTTCTTCTTGTTAGGCAGTCTGTATTGGACTCAGCTCTAGTTTCGTTTTTATCGATGATAAAGTTCATAAGTTTGCGATGAAATTCGAAGAGTTGTTAGTATGCAGTTTCGAGCGGTCGGAGTAATGAATCATGACATACAAAAGCGTGTGTACTAAGTCGAAAATTCAGTTGGACGAAAGAAGCAGTTGACTACGGTTGCGTGAAGATAGGTTTAACTGAGCACACAACGCCCTGAATCCTGCTCGTGTAGGGATTTAGATCTACATCACTTGTGTAAGATGAAGGACCAACAAATTTTCCTGGAAGTCGGAGTGTCGTTTTGTAAGCTAGTTGAGCTTCGGTGCATCGGATGTAAGCTTGTAGTGGCATTGGACCATAGCCACACAATCTTCAAAGCTGAACACAAGACGACTCGGAAAATAGATATTCAATATTTAAAGCGGAGAAATACCTAACGATGGAAAAGGCGGGAGCAGTTAATTGGATGAATGGGAGTTGATCGGATGGCATGGCTCGGTCATGCATGCGCGGTCCCTCTGAATGCTATCTTATATCTTCTATTCATATTAAATATATTGTTCCTTCTCTAGCCTAACCTTGTTCTACATCATGTATTGGTAATTGATACGATACAGTGAGTTGGTGTAGTCGATGGTGAGACTTCCACGTAAGATCTTGTACATTAGGCAGTTATATCATGACAAATCTACAACTTTAGGATTAGATCTATTATTAGAGCAGTACTAATATCATAGTAAACCATAATTCTACAAGCTTTCACTTCATTGCGAATAACGAGCAACACGATTGGAAGAACGTCAGTCTACTGTGAGGCGTTTACAGATGAGAGTGAAGCATTAAGCTGTCGGTGAAGCGTTCTACCCTTCCGTTTGCTTGTTTGTGGTAGACGGTCTTTCGGAAGCGAGTGATTCCTAGTTGTGTAGTCAGACAATGGAAAAGTCCAGATTCGAACTGGCGTCCACGGTCTGTATTGATAGTCGAAGGATAGCCAAAGTTTGCTACCCATCGTTTGACGAAGGCGCTAATCACTGTTTCAGCAGTAATGTCGTTGATGGGTACTGCTTCTGGCCACTGACTGAAACGGTCTACATAAGTTAAGAGGTAAAATTATCCATTGAAATCTAGTACCAGTCCTACCGAACTTAGATGTACATGATCGAAACGAGCATCGGAAGTTTTAAACGAGCCTAGGGGACATTTGTTGTGTCTAATTAACTCAGATTTCTGACAACTTGCACAGGATAGTGCCAACTCCCTCACGTCTTTATTTACACCAGGCCAGTAAAATAGTCCCGCCATGGTGGTTGTACGAACACCTGGATGAGAAATTTTGTGCAACGTATTGACGAAGTAGCTTCGATAATGTTTCGGCACGATCGGACGAACCCTACCTGTAGACGTGTCGTATAGTTAGGTTTCCTTACCTGTTCCCATCTGTTTAATACGCAGTTTGAGGGTTGTCGAAGATAACTCATGCTGAAGATCACTGTCTTCTTTTTGACGTCGAACGAGTTTAAGAAGGTCAGTTCCTTGGAAACTGTTCTAGGAAGTTATACGAGACAAGGTGTCTGCAACTACATTGTTTGCTCCAGAAATGTGTTGAGTGTCTGAAGTAAACTGCGAAATATAGTCCAGCTGTTGAGACTCTCGAGGGGAGTACTTGTCTGAAAATAAGCATAAAGAGAAGGTAGGAGTTTTATGATCAGTGAAAATAATGAATTCTCGGCCCTTAACAGAGTGTTGAAAATGTCGTACAGCACAATATATAGCTAGGAGTTCCTTACCGAAAGTCCTATAACTGGATTCATTTTCTAGCAACCGTCTCGAGAAGAATGCCAAAGGTTGCCCGGTGTGCTTGACCCACTGTTGTTAGACTCCTTCGACTGCTGAGTCGGATGCGTCTACTGAGATACTGATGGGCGCTTCAGTGTTTCGATGTGCAAGCATTCTTACCTTTGAGACAAGTCCCTTAACTGTGGAGAATGCTTTTTGTACGTTATCATCCAAATTGATGGATTTCGCATTTCCACGAAGATGGTTGGTTAGAGGTTTCATAAGAGATGCGCAGTATACCGAGGATCAACTGATCTAGACTGGCTAGCGATTTCAGGGTATGTTGTGCACGGCGTTCCCACTCGCGATCTACTGCAGATGCACGACCGAGCGCCTTCAGCTAGGTGAGACCATTAAAATTATTGTGGACAGCATCCAATATCGAAGACTTACACTGCTATTTATTTAGGGGATTTATTTAACGATATAGGGTACTGAAACTCAAGCCTGATAAATAGTGTCTACAATCACTAAACCTTTACCCACTAGAGTACAGGCGTCCTAGAGGTGACCTGATGGCTTACAACATCCCTGGCACTTCTGGACACCCCCTTAAACACCTACTTGAGTTTGGCTTCAACATGAACCTAAAAGATAACACCCAGATTCTGTAGACACAACACAGGAGAACGGACTGTAGACACAACTTCTACTTCTTAAGAGTTGTCAAGTCCTGGAATTTGCTGCCTGCTGAGCTAGTCTAATCGACGTCCCAGGAGTCCTTTAAGAGAAAGCTTGACATATACTTGAAGACTAAAAATAGTATCTTGCCGTGATTTACCAATTTCTTTTTCCTCTTTTATCCGTAATGTACCTAGGTTCCTGCCTGGAGATATTGGTGATCTTGTGCTACTAAACACGGAAGCCCGTTAAGCTTCTTCTATTCAGTTCACAACCATTTGAATTATTTGAACAAATCACAATAAGCAATGATACAAGTGTAAAATGTGTACAGTTGAATGAATTAATTAGAAGTTGTCAGCTTTAGGTTTCAAGCGCGTCATAAAAAACAAACAAAATACAGCTCTTCCAAATCCAGCAATAGGGTTGAAGCTAGGCACACACTCACTGGTGCTACTTATAAAATTCTGACCCATTGGGTCTCCAGGAGTTTCTTCATTTGTTTTTTAAAGATGTCCGGATTTACAGGAGTGGGGTGCAAGAAAGAAGTGAGTTACTGTTTACTGTTTCATTATTTTCAGTAATCTTTCATTATTTGAAACAGTATAGGTGTATATATTAATATCACAATTTTAGGGAAACGGGTAAATTTACCCGTTTTGGTTAAGCCTCTATAGAAAAATATGCAGAAATTACGCCAAAACCCAGAAAATTTCCCAATATCTTGGGAAATTCCCCAATATTTCGCGTCTTTCCACAAATTTCCGGTTTTTCCTCAATATTTCCCCAGATTCCCATGACACTGGGGAAATCCGTACACATATCATTGAAAGTCTGAATAGCTCTAATGGATCGGTGTCTGATGAAATATGTTCACGAATTGAAAAAGCTCGTTTGGCTTTGGCCAACTTACGTACCCTATAGCGAAGGCGAGGTATTCGTCTATTTTTTAAAGGATGAGTATGCTTTGCATCAGTTCGTTATGTTCTCCTTTACGGCTGTGAAATGTGACCATTAAGAGTAGGAGATACTCTTAAGTTACTAGTATTTGATCACAGATGTCTTATAAATATTGTTCACTTCTGCTGGGATCACCGGGTTAAACTTAGTGTATCAGGAAAGTTTCGTGAATATTCTACTTTCGAATATAACTCAGCATAATCACTTGGTAATAAATATTCTTGGTTGGACGGATTACTTCAATTCACTTGAGAGCTAGTGCACCCATTCAAGTTTTCACCAGATAGTTTATTTAAAAACTGAATTAAATTTACTGATGCTACTCAAATTTATTGGGGTAATATGGATTACACACTACCAATTTTCTGTGAATTATGTACTATATCTACTAGCTGTCATCCTTCAATTGTACGTTATCATAATCTGGGGCTTTGTCGTAAGATAAAGTTTAGTTCGAGTTCCAGAGTGAAGATCAATTCTGGGATACAGGTGCATCCGGCTGAAGATTCCCGAAAAGGACGAAACGCGCGTCCTGGATTTCACTCCCATCCATTACCCATCTCTGCTTATAATGTTTTATTTATTTATTTGAACAAATAAATATTGGTACAAGGGGGCACCAAATGTATATGCGCCACACAAAACAATGAGAATGGGGAGAAAAAAGAGGTAAGGAGAGTAAAAGAAAAAAAGAAGAAGAGGGACAATAGCGACCAGATTAGTGTAAGGAAGTGTAATAATAATAATAATAATGGGGGGAACGGAAAGGTACACCTAGAAGAAATCTTTCAGTTAGTGAGGATACAACCACTTTTTATGAAGTAAAAGAAGGTTACAGCAGGATCGCCACTGGATTCTATTCTGAGCCATATCTGATAACATTTCTAGCCACTGTGTTGCACCATCTCTCGGACCCCAGTCAGAGGGTCTTGAAGGACCAACACAAGTCAGCCCTTTTCAGCTTTCTTTCATATCACGACACCATGTCATGCACTGACCACCTCTCCGCCTTTTCCAACCAGTCCTAGAGTCGGCAACTAATGCACGACGAGGAATTCTCCGAGACGACCTTCGTAGAACATGTCCGAGCCACCGAAGTCAATGTTTCACGATGGTGACACCAATTGGATTACCGTCTCTGCGCCCGAACACACGATGCCGAACCTCTACATTACTGACATTGTGTTGCCACTGGATGTCAGCGGTCCTTCGGAGACAACGATGATCGAACACAAAGAGTCGTCTAAAATCCTCAACTCGGAGAGGCCAGGTCTCACAAGCATAGAGCATAACTGCTCTCATCGACGCTTTGTAGATCCGACTTTTTACAGCCAGACTAACATCATGAAGGCGCCAAAGATGGCCCAGATTGGCATATGTCGCTCTGGCTTTCACTATACGTGGATTGATCTCATCACACACATCCCCACCAGCACTTATGCAGCTACTCAGGTACACGGACTTCTCAACTGTTTCTATCTGTTCATCATCCAGAGTAAGTGCAGGGTTAGAATCCTGCCAGTCTTGTAGAAGTACTTTGCACTTCGAAGGTGCAAAGCACATACCATACCTACGGACACTGATTGCCAACTGATTAAGTGCGGATTGCATGCCTTGGGCATTATCGCACAGTGAGACAATATCATCCGCATACTCAAGGTCGAGAAGTCTTTCTCCAGGCAACAGATCCACACCGCCATTACTTAAATCTATCTGTTATAATCTCTTTTCTTACGGTTATGACCCAGCTATTCCTATTGCTTAGTATTCTCGGACACCGATTCACTCGACAAGTCCCCAAATCAGAACACGGTTGAACAGGAAGGAGATTATATTCCAAATAACAAGGTTAGATGGAAGCAAGAAGCAAGTCAGAAGCATGATAGAGAAAACGTCAATATATTTATAGTTTTTTACATGAGAAGATTCTAGAGTATTCCCCAACTATTGACTAGTGCTGATTGAATAAGAATTAGCCAATCAGCGTGCACCAAAGCAATCGTGAATTGAGCATGCTTTAATCCGGTCTATGTCCCGCTAACACTATCAGAGCTGTTTCCAGAATGTCATCGATGGCAAAGTTGAAGAGGAATGATGAGATTGGGCAACCCTGTCTAACCCCACTGCTCGAATGGAACAATAGAGCGAGGTGGTTGTATGCCCTCACTCTGTCTGAGGTGTTTGCATATAGGGCTTTTAGGATGTTAATAAACTTCTCAGGCACACCCTTCTTCAATAGACAATCCCAGAGAACAGTTCTGTCCGATGAGTCGAAGGCAGCCATAATGTCAAGAAACACTACGATTGTTGGCCTTTGATAATTATGACGGTGTTCTAACATTTGGCGGAGAGTGAAGATATGATCAATACATCCTCAACCAGAACGAAAACTAGCCTGCTCCTCGCGAGTCAATCTTTCTCGGGTTCAGACTATGAACAGTGCAATCACCAAACATCTACTTGATACAGGACATCAGGTAGATACCTTACAATCCTTTAGGGTGATTAGTAAGCAGTCAAACTCCAGTCTTCTGAAGTTTGCTGAAGCCATTGCCATCAGGCGTCAAAAACCTGACCTATGTATTCAAAAGGAGAAGTTGGCTAATCTTTCCTTGCCTTGGTGACAAATACTCTTTCACTGCACCTTAAATGTTTTTCTTTTGTATTTATTACATCATTGATTTTATTTTGTTTTTCCAACTATCTTTCAACTTAATGATATTTCAACTGAACTCTACTCACTATATTCCTATCAATGTTTATTCATTATGTAATCAGTTGTTTCTAATCCACTTTTGAACTGTTGTCACAGTTAATGTTGTAGAATATTCTTTCACATTAGGTATATATTTACAATATTCAGTAAGCAAATTAAACCCATTATGTAATTATGATTTCTAAATATCAAAGGTTGTAAGCCGCTGATGAGAACCTACTAAATAAAATGAATCCTTGCTATTCTGCTAAAATCTTTGTTCTTGCTCTTTTCGAGATCATTTTTAATTCCTACGCTCTCGGCCTCGTTTTGCACTGTTCTTCATATCTCGATTTCGTTGAGATAGATAATGCCAGAAAACTAGGAAGATCATTTACATGGAACAGGAATAGCAATGATCTTATAACTCTAACCTAAGGAATTCCACTAAGCACTTTCCCAGCTGGATAACTCGGAGATAACCCATACTCTTTGTTTATTATTACAAGTAGGTTTTTGTGTATCCGAAATTGTTCAAATTCGGTAACTGTCTAGTTCACGAGACTTTCAAAGACGTTACTGTAGTCAGTAATCACCACATTTATTAGTGGCTTATAATTTTTCAAAGCTTATTAAATTATTTTGCTAGTAGTTTATCAAACACAAACAGTCTGTTCTGAAACCACTATATCTTTCGAAAAGTATCATTTTGTCATATAAATACCCCAACAACTTAAGAATTTTCTCCATTCAAATCTTAATGACTATCTTATTTAAGCATTCAAGATAATAACTTTCAGTACTATATCGCGTGCGCAGTTTGAAGGCAAGAAAAAGGTGTGACTTCTTGTAAAAGCTCATAATACATTTCATCTGGCTTTGTTGATTTATTTGTATTAAATTTACTTAGTTACCCAAGTATATCGAGTTCTTGATTGGTCAGAGTATCAAGAGTGCAATCATTATTGTTGTAACTTGTCGACTACATTATAAAACTGTGGATACAACTGACTACGTGCCTCTGTACAACTGAAGGACGTACGAATGAAGTCGAAATCGTAAATAAGGATTTACTAGTACCACAATATACATTCACAACAGATGCAACCACTGATTTAAGAACCATATGAAAATATACTGAATCGTGTATTGCGCACTTATCTGGTTAATAGGCAAATTTGAATATATTAAACTATATAGCAGTTGATTACAAATTAATCATTATTTAAATACATGTATGTCAATAAATACATCATTAAATCTAACTTCACTAACAGTATAAATAAGTTGCCAAGTTTCATATATGCTCTTTGCTAATAACTACGATTTCATATGAGGCAGGTGTCTGTATTGTGTATATGCCGTTAAACTCCCAGAATACCTCATCTTCCACTGATGATGGTATAGAATCATCTCTTCGCAAAGCTAGGGTAATGCACTTTCTTCTGTTCAGTGGTTTGTGTCCGAAAACAGACTTTCGGGCATTCTATAGATTCCTTAGTTAGATTTTCTCAGTATCTTCTTTTGAAATCCCATAGAACTAAAAGTCAAATGTCTCTAGTCTTTAGATATTAATACTTCGTGTCACCACTGCCGAGGAACTTAACTTTCTCCCGCATACTTTTCCTATTATGAACAAGAATACGAACGTCTCTGTTGGACCATGATGGGGTATTCCTGGTCTGCATATTGTGTCCATGAGTATAGTAGCCTTTGTTTTTGAATTCATTAAGATTTCCCAAGTCATGCCTACAAATTGTACTGGGAATACGATGTGCATAATTGCTTGCATATTTTCCTTCCGCACATTTTCTTCTGTCCGAGGCGGACACCTTATTGCTGGCAAAAGTACGGAGAGTAAAAACTAACAGTGTTTAGTCACTATTAAATACCAATGAAATATGTTCGAAATTAGTGACGTCTTGATTGTGGTGGGTTAACACGAAATTTACCAACGATAGTAATGGATTCGCTTCATACTATGTTGCTTCATTTGCACCGACAGAGAAATGGTCTCAGGATTCATGATTGTGTGTATCATTAGCATTTCGCTCCCCACCAACATTCATTACTAAAGTAGCCTTTAATGAAAGACTGGTCTGGTTCAGTCAGTGTTGACGGTAAAATCTTGCTTGGGTGTTTGGGTAATATTTCATGCCGCTTTCCATTGGATACCAAAAGCCAAGGCATTCGGAACTGCCTTTATTAACTTGTTCTATCATCATTTAAAAATTCCTGAGTGTTAATTCAAAAATAACAAATATCGGACAAGTAAAAATACATACAGTAGCTGTATAGTGAAGTAAATTACTGAGAATTTTGTTCATTTACTTTAGTATGTATTAAAAAACGATTAATAGACTGTTTCATCAATATGACGTTTTAGTTACAGTGAATTGCTAGAACCAGTGGTTTATTCGTATGAGATTAGGAATTTGTAGTGAAGCAAACGCACAAAAAAGCGAGAACACTGATTCAAAAATTATTTAACTATCCAACAATTTATTTGAACGAATTGCCTGGTGGTAGTAGTAGTAGTAATTTCATACTACGTGGAGAAAACCTGAACTTATTTTCTCTCCACTTTAAATCTGAAAAAAAGTTGTTTGGGCCACCTATGGGGTTGCTAAAATTAGTCAAGACAAAAAATTCATGAACAGTATAATCTTAGTATATCTTTTTATTACTAGAGTATCCTTTAGTATCATGTCATTTTTAAACCTATATGATGACCAAGTTTAATATATCTTGATCCGAATATATGACTAGAAAAAGACACATGACCAATAAAACGATATACAAACAAATACACTGTACAGTTCGAAAATGATTGTCAAATAAGGTAACTCAGATATAAGACAGAGTTTTGGAACTTAGGAAAATAATTTGTGCAATCAGTCACATAGAGAGGATACGGTAGTAGTAGTAGTAGTAGTAGTAGTAGTAGTAGTAGTAGTAGTAGTAGTAGTAGTAGTAGTAGTAGTAGTAGTAGTAGTAGTAGTAGTAGTAGTAGTAGTAGTAGTAGTAGTAGTAGTAGTAGTAGTAGTAGTAGTAGTAGTA